>NC_056726.1:111695081-111789800 GCF_019279795.1 Protopterus annectens | reverse complement strand
GGACCTAAGCTGTCCAGTCTCCTTGTGTCCCTCTATGGGGACGGCGGGCTGCCTTGAGCATGCGCCAGACCGATAAGTCGGGACTCGGTCTATCGCATGCAGCGAAGTAGCGAAATTAAAAAATATTTTTTTTTATTTTTCATTTGTTTTTCTTTTTTCTTTTTTATTTTTGAGGGGGCTGCAGTCCGGCAGCCCTATGCCACGAGCCGCCCCTGATCAGCCCTCTTTTAATGCAATCTTGAAAGTGGTGCTGCATAATAAACCTCCTGGAAAATAACTTGTTCTTCTTTGGCATCTTAATTTTAAACTGGAAAAACTTGACCTTGCCCCATTTGAACCAGATCATCAGGCTGGTTTGAGCTTCTTTAAATGGAAAACAGCATTAATGATTGTCTTGACGTCTGCAAGAAAAGTATCTGAGTTGTAAGCTGTTATGATGGTTCAACCTTATCTCATTCCCCACTAAGACAGGTGTTCCTTAAAAGCTAATCCTTCATCTGTGCCTAAAGCCAGATCATGGTCAAATGGGTCTGTCGGCAGGGTAAAGGACCAGCCCCCAGCAGTCATTCCAGTGTCCCATTACTTGTCTGTCTTCCCCCAGTTGTCTAAAACACTGTTCAAAACTGTCAGCATGTACACACTATTTTCTTCTTCACTGTTGTAATGAAAACAGAGAAGTGGAATTAATTTAATAGTTTTAAGTTCTTTATCCTTTATGACCAGATTAGTCCCACTAAGCAGATAGCCTCTTTACAAGGGTGACCCTTGGTGGTATTTATTACTAGGGGAAATTTGGCTAGGACATCAATGAATTTCCTGCTACTCTTTTCAAAAGCTCAGTTGGATGTAAAAAATCTCACAGCACCTACCATCAATGCAAGTAGGAGCCCCCACCTTTAAAGGGCACTGTAGTGTCAGTAATTGCTCTACATGGGGTGGGAGTAGAACCCACATCCTTCGGCATCAAAGGTGACTATGCCAACCTTATGTGCTACTAACATTAATTTCAAATCTTACAGCACAAAATCAGATGGCTATCTGCTAAACAAAACAGTTGCACACTGAAAACAAACATAGCATGAGCAACTGTAATCATTCATTGAAAATGTGTTGAACCTTACATTCAATGAAAATGCATTTGAACACTCATCCATTAAAAATGCACCTAGCTAGAGGTGGATTAAGTTTACCTTGGTACCCTGGCTGTTTTCTAACCATGGGCCCTCAATACATTTTTTAGGACCATGCTTGCATGCTATTTAATTTACCTTCAGATTTAATGCATTTCTTGTTAAATACAGAAACATTTATTACAGTGCATTTTGAATTTGTAGTTTTGAACATATTTTTCCATTAAGCAATGAAACAAAATGTATGAGTCGATGAATTGCAACATTATTCATTTCAGAACATCTTAACTAAATATAATGGCTATTACTATGCAGTCTGGTAGCTGGTATAGAAGGTTAATGCTATTATCTCTTGTAGCCAAAGTACAAGGTTTGAGTCTAGATTAATTAACTATCCTGCCATCCCTAAATGGAGCATTAAACACAAACACTTGTTTATACATTTCATTATTTATGCATTTATTTGTCACACAACTTGGGGTTCTAACCTACAGTTCTGAAGCAAAGAGTTCAGTCACTGGCAGATGTCTAATACAATATCAAAGAGCAGAAACAGTACCAACTGCATAGAAAATGAATAATTACTCTAGAATATAGTTCGATTGCTTTTGCCCTTAGGGATTATCATGGGCAAAAGAATAAATGTTTCATATCTAATTAAAAATCAAAGTAATAATATCAAACTGAGATCCAGTTCAGACTAATTAAAATCAGTCCATATATCCATCCAAATAAAATAATAACTGTAAATTAACTAGTCCTTGGCATCACATGTAAAGCGCGAAAACTTTACTATGCTAAAGCGGGAAAACTTTGAAATGCTACCCCCCCCCTTCTAAATACGTTGTACTGAAATCAGTACAGTGTGTATGCCTCCCGGCGTCCCTGCTCACAAACACACTGTAGCTCTCATTCACGCAAGCATGCATACACACACATGCAGAAAAAAACAAACACACACATACTCATCTATCATTTAATCCATATTTTACTTTTACAGTCGCTAAATGGCAAAATCGCTGCTTAGCGAGTGTAAAATAAGTGCTCTATGGATCTCACTCGTACTGTCATGCAGATTATAAAACTCAGCTAAATAAATATGCAAACCTCTTTCTGCTGGTTCTAACACTGATCGATAGCTCTCACTCTTCTCAAGTACGCATACACACACAAACACTCTTTAGCTTTCATTCACGCAAGCATGCATACACTCACAAACACACTTTAGCTTTCATTCACGCAAGCATGCATACACTCACAAACACTCTTTAGCTCTCATTCACGCAAACTTGTATACACTCACAAACACACTTTAGCTCTCGTTCACCCAAGCATGCATACACACAAATGCAGAAAAAACAAACACACATACTCATCTATCGTTTAATCCATACAGTCGCTAAACGGCGAAAACATAACAAATTCAACTGCAACTTTAGTGGGAAAAAAAAGTTGACTTACCAATTTAGCAGGTACACGAAAATAAGATAACTGCAAAGCTTCCCGCAAAAGGCTCCTATTGAAAAATAAGGCGTACTGGAAACAGCAACAAAAAAGGAACTTCCCTACTTCCTGCAGCTCCATTTCAGCACTCCAAGGCTGGGGGAGGGACAAGGCAGCTGTGACATCACATAATGGGTGGGTTTGATTCTTTGAAGCCGGTCGTGGTGATGTCACCGGGAGGGAACTGCTTAAAAAAAAAAAAAAAGAGCTCCACTGCCTGGCTGCGATGACGTCAGTATTTGGGGGACTCGTGCAAGCTAAACTGAAACGCGAGAGAATGTTTTTGAAACGGAAATAATCCCTGTACGCTAAGGTAGCCTTCTTTCACAAAAGTGAGGGGAATTTAAATGTTTTAAATGATGCTTTGTTGTGCTTTTATGGAGGAAGGTGTAAATAGGGAGGAAAAAGTTATGGAAGTTGAGGAATTAGTTTTAGAAACCCGTTGTACTCCTTTAAGGTAGAATTCTTAAAGGTTTAAGAAGGGAAGGAGGGATGCCTACTGCCAGACCCTCAATGTACTTTTCAGTGAAACTCCTACAGTAACAGAATGGTGTAGCTGCGACAAGAACCAATAAGGCAGACTCCTATGGCCTGGATGCAAGTTAAAGGGGAAGTTTCATACTTGTAGAAATCAAAGAAAAGGTAAGAGTCGTACTTAACACTTGGGATGCCCTATTAGGGTAGATGGAATCTCTTCAGCAACAGAGGGTAATGTCAGTTTCTGGGAAGAAACGCTCATCTACGTAATGATGGTACCCATGAATGCCTAGGAACTGGCATCCTGTTGTGGTCCAGTTACTGAAACCAGTAATACCTGGCTTATTTCTAAAAGTTGGTGTCTGTGGCATAACTCCAAAGGACTAGAACAGGCGGGAACTCCAAAAAACCAGGCATCTAGACTGGATGCAGACAAGGCTTTGTCTCAGTGGGACTGACACCCTCAGGCCAGCGCAGGACTGATAGGATCCCTAAAAACCATGCATTCCCTGCCTATGAATTCTACAAAAACAGCTTTCTAAACTTATGCACTTTGTGGTATTTACATTTCAACTTGGAAGGCTTTCAACCCTCACTAGTGTTACATGTAACACAAGAATTTCATACTGCTGTTGCCCTATGGTATGGTTGTGATTAGAAAGCATCCTTGGAAGCAGTTCACCTTCTCAGTTCACAAATACATAGACAAATGAATAAGAATGGTAGACGCAGAACTACAGATTTTTTATACTTTTAACTACAGTTACCTTTTTTTAACAATTTGTGTTTCTACAAGGTGGGATGCTCCCCCCACACCTTTTACATCCACAACACAGAATTTACTATGGAGCAATTATATACTTAAGTGCAGTAGCACCATACCCCCCCCCCCCAAAAAAAAAGCACATCAAAAGCAATCACACAAAGAAAGGAAAACATAAATGGTGCTAATATACTCAAGATCCTGTCAAAGTCTTGGAGAACAGCATTAAAGAAGTGCAAGTTTCAATTAAAACTTCAATCTACACATTTTGCATGATTACTCCAGCTACAATTTGAAGCAGCTGGGAACTAACCAATTTATTCTGAAGCACCATCTCTTCTTCATACATGTGATACTTGTACACAAACCAAACAGAAGAGAGGAAGTGCAAGTACTCATTTTTATGTACATATTTTAACTACATTTATCTTTTTTCTGAACGTGAGAGAGACTGACATCCTATGGCTCAGCACAAAAAAATTCTTGTGCTACAGGAAGGCCCTAAGATTCTAAAGCAGGACTGACCTGTTTATAAACTTCTACCTGATCTGATCATCTTCCAAGCCAGAGAGACACTGCTGATGCCAGTTTTTTTTTTTTTTTTTTTTGGGGGGGGGGGGGGTAATTTTCAACAAGTAAATTTGATGATTCTTCTATACTTCTTTCCAAGAAAGTCACGTCACTGAAAGAAAAAAACGCAACAGCAAAACTACAATAGTGGCAATAATCCAAACTGTGATAATACAATAAAAAAGGGAAAACTGACATATATATTGTTCTACAAGGCAGTCTGGTAGAAACAAATTTTTTTTTTTTTATTTTATTTTACATTTGTTGACCGGGATAGTCCAACTGGATGCATGTCCATTTTCAGCGGAGGCCCGGGGAGAAAAGCTCCAAGGGTAAGCAGATACAGCATTACATAATACCAGCATTACATATTACAAACAGACTATTTACAGAAATTACATAAGTAAGCAAGTTAAACAAGTTCCACAGGTTAGAGTTAATCCTGAGCTCAAGTCAGAATTAAATTAAATTCCACAGTAAACTGGTTAACAGATTTTTACACATTCTAGAGAGAGTTAGCCAGGCTTAATACATTGACATAGCCAGTTAAGTGACAAATGTTGTTTGAGTCTAGTTTTAAATTGATCTAAGGTGGAAAGTAAGGTAATATCAGCTGGAAGAGAGTTCCAGGATCTACTTAGAGTTTGCAAAGAGAGAGTCACCGGCTGTGTTATTAATTTTGCTAGTCTGAATTAGTAGTTTGTTAGAGAATCGAAGCGGTCTAGGATTGTTATAGATTGTTATAAAATAAAATAAATTTCTCAAACAGTTGAACCATTATGTCTTACTGATGATGGAAAGAACTGCTCACCATTAGAGCTAATCATTACACTGGCATCATCAGATAAAGCTTGGCTCTTGGATATCCAATGGATCTAGAAGTCTGTCGGCCTGACATCCACAGGAAGTGAATTCCCAGGTATAAGGAATTGTACTGCAACAGTTATCCTAACCACACACAACCTGGTGTGTGAGTGAACTCATTAGCTTGAGAGTGCTTCTTCCACAGTGGTTGGCTTGGAAAGAAACAGGCACTGAAGTACCCAAGGAAGAAAATCACACAGACAGCCTGTTTCTCCCTTTTAATTTCTCCAAGTCTTTTGGGTTTCTTGTACCATGACAGGAATGGACCCCATTCTTAATTCAGGGCATAATTAAAGTTCATGAAATTAGTATTGTTTCAATCTTTGATGTTAGCCAAAAGAGCTCATCACAGTACTTGCATAGTGCCCAGAGCTGACTCCTGCAATTCATACAGAGTTACATGTACTGTTAGCACATCCAAGTACAACTGTAGACTTTATTTGACTCAATGTTCCTACTAGTACTGGAACTGTCTGGGTATCTTTCTTCCACATTGCTTTCACTTCTGCCTGCATATCCTGATATTTTATGACTTTGTGACTCATTGTATGTTGTTGTTGTCTCTTTCGGCTTTTCCCGGATAGGGGTCACCACAGCGTAACTACTGTCCGCTAATGATTGGCAGTAGATTTTTACGTGCCAAGTTGCCGGCTCTGACACACAACCTTCAACGAAGGTACGCCCATTCACGCATGTCTCCACACAGAAGACGCTCTAGCTGAGAATCGAACAGGACAACGTCTTACTGTGAGGCGACAACGCTACCGCTGCTCCACCACTGCGGCTCATTTGTATGTAACGCACCATAATCACTAGGTGTAAAAATTTCAATGATCAATGCTAGTTTTGTCTTTTTTCATGGACTACTATATTTGGTTTTCTCGCTTCTCTTTTTTTTGAACTGTTGGTAGTGGGTGATCCCATGGGATATAAACTTCATCATTCTCCATAATGCTTTGTGGCTCACGTTTCTAATGCTTTTCAGAAACGTCTACACTGCAGTGTTTGCACAATACCCAATGCAACAGTCTTGCCACATTATTGTGATTGAGAAGAACATTCATTTTGATAGAAGCCACCTGACTGAACTATTTCTTGAGGAAGGAGTTCCTAAGCTGTGCCACCCTGTGTAGGCATGCACTCGGGCTGCTACACTAATCACAACCTCAGCACAATCAAACTAGGAATGAGGCATTTGGTAGACCACAGTGGAAACTCTGTACAAGGGTTTTGCTAGATCCTCTGAGCTTACATTCAAGTGAGGGACAAAAGCATTTTTAATGCTCGAGCCATTCTGGTGTACTCAAATCTGAAAGTGATACAGGAAATTAATTTCCTTGCCTACCCTATTGAAAAACCACAGACTCCTTACAATGCTGTGGCCTCTGGAACCAACAATAGGTCAAAGAGATCAGATATGAGGCACATTTAAAATGTAGAAATTAGGGGATTCCACTAAAAATCAGATGGAGGCCTTATAGAGTATATTGGTCTACTAAACACAAAAAAATGAGGAAACAGCATCTGGGTGCTTCCAGGCTGCAACAATGGCATCCTTAATCATGGAATGCATGGGACAAATGGCCCAAAGCTCTTCCTCCTCCTTTTCTAGAAACTCTCTTAGGCATTCCCAGGTGATAGGAATGGTAGCAAAGGCCAGTCCTTTAGGAATTCATAAGCTTAAGAGTTTCATTGAGCTAATGGGAGAGAGATATCACTATTTGTCTCAGAGTTAACCACCTCTGGGATTATGAGTTCCTTTTCCAGGCATGTCCAATATACTGGAGGATGCGTGCATGGCAACTAAGTGTTGCACAAATGACATACACTTAATGGGTGTGGGACAGGCTTGTGCTGAACCTATCAGTGGGTTCTGACCTTGTTAATTAAGAGTAAGAGATTGAACTCTAAAAGGCACATACCCCACCCAATCTTCCAAGAAAAAATTCAGGCAAAACTACTACCCATCTGACAAGCACCAGGAGGGACAATCACCAGTCCCACCAACAGAATCCCTTCTGCCTTGTTTCCGTATTTGGAAGTTTAGCCAAAGAAAATTAAAGGCCATGTAAACACAAGAGCTTTCAGTGGCAACAGAAAATACTGAGATCTGAACTGTGTAAGTGGCAAAAAAAGGCTTCTGGTACAGGGTTATGAGCAAACACGTAGTTGAAGAGGGAGCTGGGACCTAAACCTTGTCACCACAATAAACAGAACATGCTGGAGGGATAGATTCCTGACCCATAAACTTCCCTTGCTCTGGAACAGGCTGCCCATTCATGTCAAGCAGAGCTCCTCATTAGCCCTCTTTAAGAGAAATCTTGACAATTGGATGGGAAACAGGAAATTCACCCCGGGGATCACTGCTGTGGCTCTGCTTGACAGGGGCACAGGAAAATAAACTTCTTGGGTGGCGAAAGCCAGGGAACCTCATTTGGCTAGGCTTGTATAGGCCCTAGGGCCGATAGCCTAGTACTTACCTACAAACCTATGAAGTATAACATAACAGTGTGTGTGTGCTGGTCCAGACAAGAATGTGCCCTTGACCATGGGATGTTCCAGAAAGAGATGCCCAGAGCTAACTGGTGGAGAGGATAAACCAGCCCAGTCACAGCACCCTCAAGAAGGCCTTTGATGTTAGATTCTGGACAGGTGAAACAGAAAAGCTGCAAGACTGACACTAGAAAATTGGTGAGGGCAACTTGTCTTATTAATAACAAGGGGCAACCTCTGAGGTAATTCACTTAGTTGTAAGTGGTGGGAGGGTGAAGCCCTTACAAGTATACAGGAGCTGCCCCCTGCAAAAATCTTCTTTAAAAATGTCACTTTCAACATTTTGTCTGATAATGGATGCTGTGATCTGTGGCACATATGCTGGACTGAGCTGGCTCTAGAATGTTTTAGTTATGAATCACTCTACTCTGCAGAAGTATCCTGATACTTAAAGTCTGTAAAAATAAATAAATAAATACAAATTGCATCCTTAACTATGTACTCCACTAGTGGGATACCCAAAATCTCAACCTCTTTTCCAGATTCTCACTTAGAAGAATCTGTGGAATGAGAGGCAAAAGATTAACAGGCAAGTGCACAAATCTGAGAATTTCTAGTTGGGGTCATCAGGGAAGGAAAGCTTTACTGTCCTCATCTGTCTTGTACATAACAGCACTGTGATAATTCCTTCCGGGCACACTAAATTTCTTTGCCCTCTAAATCCAAAATAGGTGGATCCATGCTCCATCAACACAAGGATGTCAAGCATAAGAACAATGAACACTAGAAATTCAATGAACAGGCATCAACAACCGGAGAAGCACCTGATGACAGCAATGGGGGAATGGAGATGAATACACAGGGTTTAGTGCTGACATTAACACATACTTCCTAAAGGTGTACTTCTGCACCAGTGAGGACAAATCCTAACACAAGTCTAACATTTGCCAAGGCTGCCCTGTGAAACTTGGTATAACAAATCACTTGACAGCCTCCTCAACCTACATCTTCAGTTCCTGCTGAACCTAGTGTAAAGCCTGGGGTCCGGGGAGAAGATTTTTTTTTGTCTTGAGTGCAATCATTAAGCACCTGCTGGGGTGTCAAAGGGACTACTACGGCTTTGTACAAGATGTTAGTACAAGATAGCTGTGGCTGAGCTCGGGCTGCTCAACTACAGGACGACTGGTTCTGACAGCCAGGGATATACCCCCTCCCCACTGGGGTGCATAATACATGACCCTATTGTCATTAACTGAAATTGATAGTGAGTGCAACTTTGACCCCTCACCACTTGACAGGATGGCTGGGGATATGGAAGTCCATCTCAAGAGACTGATTTTCCTCCAAGAAGGGTGTGACCTGGTGTCTGCCTTTGACTGGCATTGCCTTCTCATGGAGCTGCAGTAGTGGAGCTCTGGTCAAAGACTACAATAATTATTCTCCGTTCAATTCTTTTGCTAGACACACGACTGCCACCATCCTTCTAGACACAAGACAAGTGCTTCTCCCGCCTATGATGAGTTGTTAGTAAAATGCTGGCAAGCGTAGCACATTAGGTCTTATTCTTCCCTTAAAATTAGAGGCACACTTGTTGATCAGGTGGCTACAAAATCTCCCTGATGTTTCCTGTGCCAAGTGCCAACACAGGAGTAGAGAAAGGATACTTTACCAACAAGGATGATAAAAAATAGGGGCATATGAAAATAGGTAAGAGGAGGCTGGAATTAAATTTAAAAGATAAGCAAAGGAACCAAGATAGTGGGAGCAAATTACTGGATGGATAGGTAACAGAATGGGATGAGGCCAAGCAGAAATTTAGACTGAAGGTTAGAGACTGCCTTCCCTACCAGGGACTGATATAAGAATACAGACAAAAAGAAAGGGATAGGGGAGTACTAACTGAAAGACCAGACTGGCCTGAGTTTTTAACTCAGTCAAGATCAGAAGCTGCTGTTAAAAATGAGATTATTATGGTATATAAAATACTGCATGATAACTGTAAAAATCAATTAAAAGAGGCTAGGAAACACTGTTGAGAGAGCAGAAAGGCAATATACAGAAAGAACTGTGGGGGACATCTGTATGGCTTCAAAGTATGCAACAATGTGCAAAAAATTTACATCCTAAGCAGACACTTAAAAGCAATTGCTATTGATGTAAACATAAAAGAAAGTAATTGGCAACATGTTTCGTTGGAATGCAATGAGTTATAAGATTTTAAAAATTCCCTAAAGAGTACTTCAGAAATATTGGGAGAGCAAATGTATACAACTAAGGAATGATTTGATTCAGCTGGGAATAAAGAACTGCATTGTCTAGACATAGTAAGGCCTTGCTAAGTTTAAAGCTATTGGCTATCAGAAAAGCAATTACTACAAAATGGAAATCAAAATCTAAACAAAGTGTAACTGAAGTACTGAATATTGTAAAGAAGGTAAAAAGAACTGGAGGTGAAATCTTTACAAAATTGAAAGAATACGTTATACAAAAGTAAATGGAATTTACAGTAACAGTATATGCTGAGTAATGTTTAGGAGTTAAATTTAAGGGAAAGCAACATGATCAATTTATGTAATACTGGAATGATTGTTAAAAAAAGAAAACATGTACACAGCATAAAACTAATATAACATGTTTACAATGTTTTTTTTCTATAAATGTATGTATACCCATGATCAAAATAAGTGAAGTTAATAAAGATGTTTAAAAATGTGGGAAACTCCATGGTGAATGTCAAGGACCAAGCTGGAACAGAGTACACAGCAGAAATGACTGGCAGATGAAAGGGCAATATGTGTTCGCCTACCCAGTGAGTAATACCTTGGCATGTGCTGGCAAGAGAGGCTTATGTGCTCCTCAACAAAGACAGGTGTGAGAAGAAAAACAGCCAAAGCTGGGGAATCCAAGACAAGAGATCCCAAAAATCAACTCACTGCCGGAGACATCTGAGCTGTAGGTTTTACAAGCCTAAAAATAATTCTCACCTTCTAACAAAATAAAGTTATGCAATGAATAATGTGATAGAAATACCACTTTTTCATTCACAATTACATGCAGGTCCCAAAAGGTATCAATTGCATTCAATTTTTTGAAAGAATACAAAAGGAACAGTGAATTCATATGTCACAAAAAAACTTAAAAATCCTAGCACAAAAAGTCTTTCACTGGAAAGCATGAGCAAAAACAGCCAAGAAAGCAAATTACATAACACTATTACTAACAAGCCATCTAGTTTTACATAATTCCCAATGGGAAACATTAATGAAGTCAGCCAATAAATGTAAAGCTCTGAAGGATCATGTGCCCAAGGAGCAGCTAGTGCCTATAATACAAACCTGACAATGCCATTATTGAAAAATGATTTTTAGACAATGCACTAATAATGAAATACTCAATAATAATCAATTATTACTACTACTGAAATAATCAATGTGTTACACCACAGCAACATACAAAGTTTATTGTTAACCAACAAGGAACAAAACAAGCATTATTTGTAAAATGAAGTTCCATACCCTAGATTTCTTGCTTGGTGTATAGGCTTTGGAATTGCTAAAAATGAGTCGGACGTCTCTGCGCAACTCCATTGGTGATTTATAATTTCCTGCCTTCAGTGTGTCTCGCACAGTGCCAAAATCCATTGGCGTGTCAACAATATCTCTGTAGTCCTTACAAAAGACAAAAATGCAAAATATATTAACAAAACTGTCAACATCACAACATTTAAATGAAAACTTTTACAACAAACTTCACTGTTTTAAATAAAAAATGACATTATGAACACGTCACTGTTTTTTTTTATTACAATGTTTTCGCCTACCTCGCAACTAACCATCAGCTGTCCCAGAGTGGCACTCTTTGTTCACAGTGTCTAACGAATCTGATAATCCTCGCCTAGTCTTTCTCCAATATATGCTCGGGGCTAGTGAAGAGTATTAAGCACCTCAGGGCAAGACTCCAAAAGGAGAATTTTCTATTTTTGCCCTATGTTGCCATATCCAATGCACACACATGCTGCCTCTGCTGCAACTCCGCCAATGCACTTCTTCCCCAAAGACAATACCCCTGACATAGGTTCATAGGGAAGTACTAGGCTATCTGCCCGAGGGCATATGTAAGCCTAGCCAGCATGTGTTGGCTTTCGCTGCCCCCTTAGATTAGTTCCCTGTGCCTCTGTCCAGCAGAGCCATTAGTTCCCTGTGCCTCTGTCCAGCTGAGCCACTGCAATGATCCCCGGGGTAAATTTTCTGTTTCCCATCCACTTGTCAAGGTTTCTCTTGAAGAGTGTTAGTGAGGGGCTCTGCCTAATGTAGATTAGATTCCTGTTCCAAAGCATGGGGAGTCTCTGGGACAGGAATCGATCCCTCCAACAAGTCCTATTTATCATTATGGTGAGGTTTAGATCCCTAGAGCGTGTGGCTCTCAGGGATTTGTTTTTCTTTAGGTGGAGCATGTCCATCAATTCTGGGTTGGACATGGCCTTGTATGTCAGGCAAAGTTCACCTCTGAGTAGGCGGTATGCAACCGAGTACAGCTGGAGTCTCTTCAGTCGGGATGCATAGGGCATCTGTTTGAGGCCAGTAATCCTCTTGGTGAGGTACTTCTGTGGTCTTTCCCAGCTGTTGCAGGTGTGTTGTAAGGTACATCCCAAATGGGGTGTTGTACTCTATGATGGGTCTGATGAGTGATGAGTAGATGTTCATAGGTTGGTACATCTGCTAAAGATCAACTGTGAGGTGCAACTATGGGCACACCCTCCCCCCAGGATGGGCACATACATCCTTCCCTCAGTAGTGCTTCAGAACCCTGAGCCTCTAATCGAACCTGGCCTGTAGTCAGGGCACTATCCTTCAACTTTGAACTTTACTGTTGGGCTGCTAGTGATATTTTCTACTCTAAATGTTATACAATTTTTCCCAAACTAAGCTAACTATAAGGTGAAAACTTTGAAAAACTGAACTCTAGCAGATTCATAGGAGAATACTAGGTTAACTTCCCTGAGGGGGTCATTTTAAGCCTAGCCAATAACCCAAGGTTGGAATCAAACCCTGTTCCGTGTATCTTTGAGTTAAAGACTTTAATCATTATGCCAAACCCACCCACACAATTTTATTTGAATGAACATACAGTCAAGTTGACTGCTGTCAGATTAGAGCCCTTAACTATCTAGTTACAGAAGCTGGAAAACACAGTACTTAACGTTAGTGCCACAGCACAATATTTGTTTTGTAACTTCATAGATTGTTTTCATGTAGATTAGGAGTTATTCAAGCACATTTTAGTTAAATAGGAGCAACATACAGTAAACGCAGACAGTAGAAACTAGATAACAGGTTTCTGTTTTCTTTCGTTTCTACCAGCCACTCAGTCCCATTAGTAACTAAGAAACACGTAGAAGGCCAAAGCAGCAGTTTAGTCCCTCACTTGGGATCCGATGCAGAGGCCTTGAGTACAACATATTTCTACTCAGAATAATTTAGTACTGTTTCATATGTAAGCCAACATAGCTCACTGGAAAAGTACAGTTTTGTACCTACCATAAATGTAGATGTTCGAGTGTTCACACTGGGTTATCCTGCCGTCAGGCGGTCCTGTAGTCGGCCAGAGTTTCTTGGTCCGGCGTCAGTTGCTGTCGCTTCTTCCTGGACGTCAGTGCGCCAGGGGTATATAAGATGCATCCAATGCCATTTTCTTCAGTTTTTCTTGCCCCAGATGTCAGGTGCCCCCAAGTAGGTAAGCAATACATATAGCTAATAAAATAAAAACAATACCTTCAGTTACAAGCAAATACACCACAAAGGTTGTATAGGATAGAAAGGAATAGATAAGTCCAGCTAGGACAGAGGGGATGGAGGGAGGGTAACCTGGACTGCAGCAGTGTGAACACTCGAACATCTACATTTATGGTAGGTACAAAACTGTACTATGTTCATTGTGTTACACTGCTGCAGTCATTACACTTGGGTAGAATCCCAAAGCTAAGGTTGGGTGGCTGGTCTATAAAGAATTAGGATTGGCTATGAGGCCCTGCAGAACTGCAGTGGCAAATCCTGCTCTAGATTTAGAGTAAAGAGGCAAGTGGTAATGCTTGGTAAAGGTGTGCACTGAAGTCCAAATTGCAGCCTCCAAAAGTTCATTGGTTGGCACTCCTCTGAGAAAGGCTGTTGAAGTGGCTGTTGCTCTGGTAGAATGTGGCCTAATGTTATTAGGGACTGATTTTCCATGCTGTGTGTAGCAGTAGCGAATACAGTGTCCTATCCATTTGGAGATAGTTTGCTTTGAGATAGCCTTGCCCTGTGATCCTGCAGCATATGCTACAAGCAGTTGCTCAGTTTTCCTGAAAGCTTTTGTTTTGCCAAGGAGAAGCGTAGCTGCCTGTGTATGTCCAAAGAGTGCAGTAGTTTCTCCCCTTTATTCTGGGGGTTTGGATAAAAAGTTGGCAAATGGATGGTTTGGTTAAGAGCGACACTAGATACCACCTTTGGCATAAAGGTAGGGTTTGTCCTTAAAGAAACCCTGTCCTGATGAAAAATAATAAAAGGTTCCACTGCCATTAATGCCTGTAGCTCTGAGACTCTTCGTGCTGAAGTTACTGCCAGGAGCAGCGCTGTTTTCCATGATAAAAAATTTAGATTGGCTGGCTCAAAAGGTGGCAGGCTCAGTTTTTCCAAAACAAAATTGAGGTCCCAAGCTGGTGTTGGTGCTCTCCGGGGTGGTCTTATGTTTTTAGCCCCTCTGTGGTACTGCTTTAGCAAGGGATGAGAGAATAAAGGAGGATCAGTGTTGTAATGTGCTGAAATGGCAGGGGCGTGGATCTTAATTGATGAGGATAGGCCTTTGTCCAGCATCTCAGTTAAGTATTGTAAAATCTGAGGAATGTTTGGGACAAGAGGGTCAAGGCTTTGAGCCCGGTTCCAGGCGCAGAATCTCTTCCATTTTTCTGAGTAAGATTTCCTGGTGCTAGGCCTCCTGGCCTCCAAAATGACATCCATAACAGCTTTAGAGAGAGGTGTTGCCTGTTTGACTAATGAATCTGCCATGCAGCTAGGTTTAGGGTTTTGAGCTGACCGTGCAGGATCTGATTGTTTTGTTGGGTCAGAAGGTGTGAAATTTGAGGCAAAATCCATGGTGGGCCTTGAGCTAAGTTCTTTAAGATTGGGTACCAGTGCTGGCGGGGCCAGTCTGGAGCAATCAGGATCATCTGTGTTTTTTCTTGTCCTGCTTTTAGGAGTACCTTTGTAAGGAGAGGCAGTGGTGGGAAGGCATACACTTTTAGGCTTTTCCAGCTGAAAGAGAGAGCATCCACTTTCCATGCTTGTGTGTGGTAAATCCTTGTGCAGAATTTTTGTACTTGGCAATTCAGTGGGGAGGCAAAAAGATCTATGTCTGGGCATCCCCATTTTTGCGTTACCATGCTGAAGATTTGTGGATTCAATTTCCATCCGTGAGGGTCCATGATATTTCTGCTTAGATCGTCTGCCAGAGTATTTTTCTTTCCTGGCAGGAATTGTGCTTGCAGATGAACTTGATAAGTTAGAGCTGTGTTCCACAAGGTCATGGCTTGCCTGCATAGGGGATAAGAATGAGTGCCCCCTTGCTTGTTTATGTACCATATTACTGTGGTGTTGTCTGAACTTAATAATTGTCCTGGATGCAGAAGGTCCTTGAAAGCTGTTAGGGCATTTTGAAAGGCCAACATCTCTTTTTGATTGATGTGAAGATGCATTTGGTCTGTGGTCCACTTGCCCTGAATACATTTTCCTGCCATGTGTGCTCCCCAGGCGTAATCCGAAGCATCTGTTGTTAGAGTCTGCCTGGCTGTGGGTAGAGTGAAAGGCTGACCATTGTTGAGGTGGCATGCCTGCGCCCACCATCGAAACTCCTGTTGTAGGCAGGGAATTATTGGTATTACTGCTTCTAAACTGTGAGAGTGTTGAGTCCAAACACTTTTTAGGTACCATTGTAATTTCCTCATATGCAGTCGGGCATATGGAATTAGTAGTATGCAGGATGCCATGAATCCCAGGGCCTGCAGAATTTTTCTTGCAGGGAGATGGGACTTCTTTGCCAGTAATTGAAAATATTGAGTCAGTTGTCCTTGTTTGTCTGGCGTGAGATAAGCCATCTGGGCCGTTGTATTTAAGCTGGCACCCAGGAATATTATCTGCTGTGAGGGCACTAGTTTTGACTTATTTTCGTTTACTGTGTACCCTAGAGAAATTAGCAGCCTTTTTACAAATGCCAGATGCTTTAGAAGAATGGCCTTTGTCTCTGCTTGAATGAGGCAGTCGTCCAGGTATGGATATATTTGAATTCCTTTTTGTCTGCAAAATGCATTTACTGGTGCCAGGCACTTTGTAAAGACCCTGGGCGCAGTAGATAAGCCAAAGGGCAGTGCAGAGAATTGGTAGTGCATTGTACCAGCTTTGAATCTGAGGTATCTTCTGCAATTTTGTCTGACAGGGACATGCAGGTATGCCTCTGAGGTCCAGAGTAACAAGCCAAGCCTTCTTGCCCAGCATGGGAAGAAGCTGCTGTAGTGTCAACATTTTGAATTTCGGAACATCCAGGTAAGTATTCAGAGTTGAAAGATCTAGTATGGGTCTCTCCAGGCTTTGTCCTTTCTGGGGACCAGGAAGAGTCTTGAGTAAAATCCTTGTCCTTGTTCCTGCTGTGGTACTTTTTGAATAGCTCTCATGTCCATGAGGGCTGAAATTTGTTTTTGAGCCTCTGCCCATTGATTTTGTGGCAGGTTTGGCATTCCTTTTAGCCTTGGTAAAGTGTGAAAGTGGAACCTGTAACCTTGAGACAAAATATTCAGAACCCATTTGTCTTGGGTGATTGCTTGCCAATTTTGAGAAAAAAAGTGCTAGTTTTCCCCCTAAGGGGGCTGCCAAAAGGGAAGTGCTTGGCGTACGAAGGAGGAAGTCATTGGGACTGTTTCCTGTAAGGTTGAGACTTATCCTCACCTCCTTTTGGGGTTGAGGTACCCCACTGTCGTCTGTTAGAGCCTTGGGGTTGAGATCTGCCTCTTGGGCGTCTGTATCTGCCTCTCTGTGGCCTGTCTGGAAAGGACCAATTCTTTGTAGGCCAATTTCTGCTAAATCAAGGTGGCTGTACCTGTAAGAAATCTTTGACTGTTTGCATAGATTTAGCTTTATCCTCCATTTTCTTTAACACCTCTTCTGCCTTAACACCAAACAAGGTATCATGCTGTAAAGGAGCATCCAATAATTTTGCCTTAACATGGTCAGGTAAACTTTCTTCTTTTAACCAAGCATGTCTTTGAATCACAGACCCTGTAACTGCGGCTCTACAAGAGGCCTCTAAGGAATCAAAACCACATTGCAGAGTATGTTTTCCCACCTGTTCAACTGCATGCTATAAATCCTGCATTTCTTTATAGTCAGGAGCTTATGAGCTTGCAAGCATTTTCTGTTTTAACCGAGCCATTAAATATTGTTGGTACTTAAGCATGTGAAACTGGAAATTTAGAGCCCTTTCTGCTAAAGTTGCAGAAGTGTAAACTTTCTTCCCCCATCTATCCAATGCTCTGTAATCTCTGTCAGAGGGGACTGGATTTTTTGCAATGGAAGCCTTAACCTCTTTGGGACCCTGGGAAATAGTTTCTGGATCAGCAGAAGGGTTTTTATAAAGAAACTTGTGAGAGTCAGAGACTCTATAATACCTATCTGGCTTGGCTGGTGCAGGCGGCAAAGAATCAGGAGATAAGCTGGATTCGGAGAACACATCATCCACAATATCTAACACAGGCGGAATAGCCAGGGGCCTGTGCTGAGGCAATAAAAGGAAGTCCCTGAGCCTTTTCTTGATTCTGAATAATCCTGACTTTCTCAATGGAAATGCTCCCTCATGGTATGTAAGGTTTCCCCAAAAGAATAATCCTCAGGAGGAGAGACTGAAGGGATAGATTCTTCAGCATCAGAGTCCTCATAGGGGGGAGACAGTATCCCTGGTCTGAAGAGGAATCAGAGGAAATGGAAACCTGACCAGAGAAATCATAGTCTGTATCCTGCGTAGGCCTTTTCTCAGGAGGGGGATGGGAACCCCTGATTAGAGTAATGAGGTCTTCGGCCATTTTAAGCATCTGTTTCTTAGGCAAGGAGGACTGTCCAGGAGAATGCTGTACTTGTTTCTTTGTCTTTAATGGTGTTTTTGTCTTGGCTGTTGCTTTAATGGTAAGTTGTGAAGGTCTGAAAACACCCTCAGAAGCCGATGCCTGTTCAGTGGCTCCGGACCCATCTGAGGGATTAGTTTCCGTAGGCCCAATACCTTGAGTTTCCAGAGGCCTACTTGTCTCCACGTGGGAGTCAGAGGTGGCCTGTGGCTCTGAGGTAGTGGGTGCCAGGGGCTGCGAAAGCGCCTCACTGAGAACCGGCAACTGGCCTAGAAGAGGCTTCGTCATCGGTTTTGGACCTCAGATGCCTGTCCTTATCCTTGTCTTTGTGTTTTTTCAGAATTGCGGTTGTCAGTTAATCCGACGGCATAATATAATTGAACCTTCGGCCAAAGTAGTGCAAAGCAAAATCAAAACGTCATTTTATAGTGCGTTTGTTAAATCTAGCACAAAATCGACAACTAGTGACGTCGTGATCAGTGCCTAGGCATGAAATACAGTAAGAGTGGAAGTCCTTATGAGGTATTTGCTTCCCACAAGAAATACAATTATTAACTTTTTCTGACATCGGTCTGAGGCAAGAAAAAAGTTTCCCAAACGGGGTACTTAGCTTTATTGAAGACTTCGGATCTGAAATTCGACTTCGAAAATCTCAAGAGTCTGCCGACCAGCACTTGCGAACTGCTTTTGCTTCGGGCACCGCTGCAAGGAGAACTGAAGAAAATGGCGTTGGATGCATCTTATATACCCCTGGCGCACTGACGTCAGGGAAGAAGCGACAGCAACCGATGCCGGACCAAGACTTTGGAACTCTGGCCGTCTATGGGACCGCCCGACGGCAGGATAACCCAAGTGTAATGACTGCAGCAGTGTAACACAATGAAAATCTCTTGATTTCTCTGGGTCACAGGTCATTTCTCTCGGTAGCTACCCTTTGTCCACATCAGGCACCAAATACAATATTTGCAGGATACCTACTGGCCAGTCCTCTTAAGCATCACACTTGCTTTCTGAGTCCTAGTGAAAAAAAAAAAAAAACCTGCTCTAGACTTGGAAAAGGTTGGCAGGTGGTATTGCCTAATGAGGATATGCAGAGAAGACCAGGTGGCAGCCTCCAAGATGTCCTTAGTGGGAACCCCTTAAAGAAAGCTGTAAAAGTAGCTGCGTCCCTAGTAAAGTGTGGCCTAATCAAAAAAAACAGTTGTGTACACTTACCATAAATGTAGATGTTCGAGTGCATTCACTGTTGCACTCATTACATTCGGGGTAATCTACTGGCAGGTTGCCCTCAGTCGGCATGATTAACAAAGTCTTGGGTCCTGCATCAGTTGCTGTCCCTTCTTCCATGACGTCAGGGGTATAAAACATGCAGCCGACACCATTACATCAGCTATTCTTGCCCCAGATGTCAGGTGCCCCCCAAATGGGGAGCAAAAAAATTTTTTTTATACATTATATATATATATATATATATATATATAATTTAAAACACATAAAAATATACCTCCAAACAAAACCAAATACACCAAAAAGGCTTTTAAGCATAGTAAAAGAAAGTAGAGGCATAGTAAGAGAAAAACAGGGGGCTGGAGGGTGGGTAACCAGGACTGGAACAGTGAATACACTCGAACATCTACATTTATGGTAAGTGTACACAACTGTACTACGTTCTTCGTGTTTCACTGTTGCAGTCATTACATTTGGGTAGATTTCCAAAGCTAAGGTTGGGAGGATGGATTTATACAGTATTAGGAGCAGCTATAAGGCCCTGCAGGACAGCAGTGACAAAGCCAGCTCTGGATTTAGAGAAGAGAGGTAAATGGTAATGTTTGGTGAACGTATAAACTGAGCTCCAGGTAGCAGCTTCTAGAATGTCTCTGGTAGGAACCCCTCTGAAAAAGGTTGCAGAAGTAGATGCAGCCTTGGTGGAATGAGATCTGATCCCCTTGGGGATAGGTTTACCATGGTGCATATAGCAGAAACAAATACAATGGCTTATCGATTTGGAAATAGTCTGCTTTGAAATAGCATTTCACTCTGCCCCTGCAGCAAATGCCGCCAACAGTTATTCAGATTTTCTTAGAGATTTTGTCCTGTTTAAATAAAATCTAAGTTGTCTGTGTACATCCAATGAATGCAGAATCCACTCACCCTTGTTCTGTGGATTGGGAAAGAAAGTTGGCAGATGAATGGTCTGATTAAGAGCCACACTGGATACCACCTTAGGCATGAAAGATGGACTGGCCCTGAGAGACACCCTGTCCGCATGAAAAATAATGAAAGGCTCCACTGCCGTAAGAGCCTGTAATTAAGAAATCCTTCTAGCTGAAGTTTGAGTTTTTCCAAAACAAAATTGAGGTCCCGTGCAGGGGTTGGCGCTCTCCTGGGAGGTCTTACGTTTT
Organism: Protopterus annectens; assembly: GCF_019279795.1. Taxonomy (NCBI): domain Eukaryota; kingdom Metazoa; phylum Chordata; order Ceratodontiformes; family Protopteridae; genus Protopterus; species Protopterus annectens. The sequence continues at coordinate 111,769,460 of NC_056726.1, read as the reverse complement.
TGGCCCCTCTAAGATACTGCTTTAGCAGAGGATGAGAGAAGAGGGGAAGTTCTGTGTTGTAATGAGCTGAAATGGCAGAGGCATGGATTTGTATGGAAGAAAAAGATACGCCCTTGTGAAGCATCTCAGTTAAGTATTGCAGAATCTGAGAAATACTGGGCATTGCTGTGCTTATTCCTTGTGCTTGGTTCCAGGCACAGAATCTTTTCCATTTGTCAGCATAGGATTTTTTAGTACTAGGCCTTCTAGCCTCCAAAATGACATCCATCACAAGTTTGCTGAGGGATACCAAGGGTGAAATTAGATGATTAGCCATGTTGCAAGATTCAAAGTTTGGAGCTGAGTGTGCAGAATTTGGTAGTTCTGCTGAGACAGTAGGTAAGGTGCCTGAGGCAGGTGCCACGGAGGAAGGTGCGACACATTGCGCAGGAGTGGGTACCAGTGTTGGCGAGGTCAGTCTGGAGCAATCAGAATAATTTTTGGTTTGTCCTGTCTGACTTTAGTAGAACTTTGGAGCGCAGGGGCAGAGGGGGAAAAGCATAGACCGATAGTTTTTTCCAGCTGAATGATAGAGCATCCACTTTCCAAGCTTTTTTGTGATGAATTCTTGTGCAGAATTTGTCCAACTGATAGTTCCGGGGTGAGGCAAAAAGATCTATGTCTGGTTTCCCCCATTTGCGTGTCAACATGTTGAACATTTGTGGTTCCAGTTTCCATTCGTGTGGGTCCATAAGATTTCTGCTTAGTTCATCTGCCAGAGTATTTAGCTTTCCTGGCAGGAATTGAGCTTGTAGTTGTATTTGGTAGGTCAAGGCCATGTTCCACAATGCCATGGCTAGTCTGCAAAGGGGGTAGGAATGTGTACCTCCTGCTTGTTTATGTACCACATAACTGTGGTGTTGTCTGTCTTTATCATTAATTGTCCTGGATGAAGGTAGTCCTTGAAGGGTGTCAGTGCATTCTGTACAGCTAGTATCGCTTTATGATTGATATGAAGGTGCATTTGATTTGGGCTCCATTTGCCCTGAATGCACTTTCCCTGCCAGATGAGCCCCCACAAGCAGAGTCAGATGCGTCTGCAGTTAGGGTTTGGGCGGCAGGGGGTGGAGTGAATGGCAGTCCCTTGTTTTGGTGGCAGGCCTCTGCCCACCATAGGAACTCTAGTTGCAGGCAAGGTATGATAGGAATCAGTGTTCCCAGGCTGTGACAATGTTGACTCCATAAACTTTTTAAGTACCACTGAAGTTTCCCCATATGCAGTCTTGCATATGGAATTAGAAGAATGCAGGAGGTCATGAACCCCAAGGCTTGCAGAACTTGTCTTGCAGATAGCAGGGTTTTTGTGGCCACCTGTTTGAAGTAAGTCACCAATTGAATTTGCTTTTCTGGCGTGAGGTAAGTCATCTGGGCTGTTGTATTCAAGCCTTCCCCAGGAATGTAATTTTTTTGAGAGGGTACCAGTTGTGATTTATTTTTGTTTATGGTGTACCCTAGACAAGTTAGAACCCTTTTTTACAAATGCCAGCTACTTCAGAAGAATGTCCTTGTTTTCTGCCTGAATTAGACAATCATCCAGGTATGGATATATTTGAATATTTATTTGCCTGCAGAATGCAATTACTGGAGCCAGGGACTTTGTGAAGACCCTGGGTGCAGTAGATAAGCCAAAGGGCAGTGCAGACAACTGGTAAAGCAAGTAGCTGGCTTTGAAGCGGAGGTATCTTCTGCAAGATTCCCTGATTGGGACATGCAGGTAAGCCTCTTTTAAGTCTAGAGTTACCAACTAGGCATCTTTGCCTAGCATAGGTAGTAACTGTTGAAGAGCCAGCATTTTGAATTTTGGAATGTCCAGAAATCTGTTTACAGTGGATAAAGTCCAGAATGGGACGCCATGATTTGTCTTTTCTGGGTACCAGGAAAAGTCTTGAATAGAAAACCTTGTCCCTTTTCCTCTTCTGGTACTGGTTGAATAACCTCCATGTTCATGAGGGACAGAACTTGTTTCTGGGCCTCTGCCCACTGATTTGGGGGAAGGTCTGGCCATCCGTTTGGGATTGGCAACGTGTGGAAATGAAATCTGTATCCCTGGAATACTATATTTAAAACCCATTTGTCCTGGGTAATAAGTTGCCAGTTTCGTGCATGAAGTGCCAGTTTCCCCCCCAAAGGGGTGGCTAAAAGGTAAGTGCTTGGTGGTTGTAGAGGGAAGTCATTGAGACTGTTTACCATAGGGAGGTGCCTTGTTATTTCCAGATTTGGAGGTGGAGGCACCCCATTGTTTTGTTCTAAAAGTTCCTTGTGACTGAAACCTGGAGCCTTTGGAATGTCTGGATTTGACTTGAGCGGCTCTCGAAGGGACTGGAAAGGATCAGTTCTTAGTAGGCCAGTGCCTACTAAATCTTGGAGATTGCACTTGTAAGAAATCTTTCACAGTTTGCACAGATTTAGCTTTATCTTCCATCTTTTTTAACACTTCTTCAGCCTTATTACCAAAGAGACGGTCCTGTTGTAAAGGAGCATCCAACAATTTTGCTTTAACATGGTCAGGCAGAGTTTGCTCTTTGAGCCAAGCATGCCTTCTTAGCACAGATCCAGTTACAGCAGCCCTGCAAGAGGCCTCCAATGAATCAAAACCACATTGCAAACTATGTTTTCCAACTTGTTCAGCTGAATGTAATAAATCCTGTAAATCTTTATTTTCCACACAGTCAGAAATTAACATCATTTTCTGTTTAAGTAGTCCCATGATATGCTGTTGATATTTAAGCATATGAAATTGACAGTTTAAAGCCCTGATTGCCAAGGTTGCAAAAGTGTAAACCTTCTTACCCAATCTATCCAGTGCCCTGGAATCTCTATCAGAAGGGGTAGGATTTTTAGCAGTAGAGGCCTTAATGCCATTGGGACCCTGAGAAATGGTTTCTGGATCAGCAATAGGATTTTTGAAAAGGAATTTGTGGGAGTCAGGAACCCTGTAGTATCTGTATGGCTTACAAGGAGCCGGAGGCAGAGAATCAGGAGCCATAATAGATTCTGAAAAAACATCATCAACAATGTCTAGAATAGGAGGTATAGCCAAAGGCCTATGCTGAGGAAGAAGAAGAAAATCCCTAAGTCTCTTTTTAGATTCAGAGAAATCCTGACTTCCCCAGTGGAAATGTTCCCTTAAGGTATGTAAAGTTTCCCCAAAAGAAAAATCCTCAGGGGGAGAAGCAGAAGGAATGGAATCTTCTGCATCAGAGTCCTCATAAGTAGGAATAGACAAAACTTGTTCATTAGAAGAGTCAGAAGAAATAGAATCCTGTTCAGAAGATTCATAATTAATGTCTTGCCTAGGCCTCTTAGAAGGAGGGGGTTGGCTACCCCTGATCAGAGTACTTAAATCTTCAGCCATTTTGATCATTTGTTTTTTAGGCACAGGGGCTTGCACATGTGGCCCAGGCGTCATTTTTTTAGACATAGATTTAGATTTTGGCCTTAGCTTTGAAGATGGCATCGGTCTAATATACAAATCTGTAGGCCTGAAAACACCCTCAGAAGCCAGTGCCTGCACAGCGGCTCCGAACCCATCTAAGGTAGAGACATCCGCGGGTTCCATAACTGAAGCATCTCGTGGCATACCGGACTCTGAATGGGTCTCAGTAGAGGCCTGCGAATCAGAAGTAGGGGTTATCAGAGGCTGCAAAAGCTCCTCACTGAGTACTGGCAAACTGGCGAATGGCTTAGGAGAAGCGTTGTCAGTTTTGGACCTCGATGGACTGTCAATGTCTTTTTCTTTGCGTTTTTTTTTTTTTTAGATATTCCAGTAGTCGGATTGCTAACCCATGACATTTCTGCATAATTAAATCTTGAGCCAAAATATTTAGAAGCAACAATATACCGACGTTTAATCATGTGTTGATTAAATTTAGCAGAAAACCGACAAGCAAGGTATGTTGTGGTCAGGGCCTAGGCAAGGAATACAGTACAAATGAAAATCATTATGAGGTATTTGCTTCCCACTAGTAATGTAATTATTAACTTTTACTGACATCGGTAAGGAGCAAGAAAAAGTTTCCCCAACGGGGTACTTAGCTTTTAGTTGAAGACTTCGGTTCTGAAACTCTAAAACGAAAATTTCAGGAGTCGGCCGACCGGCACTTGCGAACTGCTTCTGCTTCGGGCACCGCGCGGCAAGAAAGACGGATGTAATGGTGTCGGCTGCATGTTTTATACCCCTGACAACTTGACGTCACGGAAGAAGGGACAGCAACCGACACAGGACCCAAGACTGCTAATCAGGCCGACTGAGGGCAACCTGCCAGCAGATTACCCCGAATGTAATGACTGCAACAGTGAAACACGAAGAACATCAGGGGGCTTTTTACCATGATGGCTGTAACAAAAACAGATGCAGTGGGAAATCCACTTGGAGATGGTCTGTTTAGAAACTGGTTTTCCTTCCGAGCCAGAGGCAAAAGTAATAAACAGCTGGTCTGTTTTGCTCAGATTTTGTCCTGTACAGGTAGAATAACAGCATCCTTTGCACATCCAGTTAGTGCATTAATCTTGATTGGCCTGAATCAGAGACACATTAGTAACCACCTTAGCCATGAAGGAAGCATTAGTTTGGAGGGAAACCCTGTCTTTATGGAAGATAATTAAAAGCTCCACTGCCATAAGGGCCTACAACTCTGAGACCCTCCTGGCCAAAGTTGATAGCCAGTATCAAGGATGTTTTCCAGGTAAGAAACTTTAAGGTGGTATTGGCTGCAGGCTCGAAAAGAGGCAAGGTTAGTTTTTCTAGGACAAAGATGAGGTCCCAAGGAGGTGTGGGTTTCCTCCTGGGGGGGGGGGGGTCTAATGTGAATAACTCCCTTAAAAAATTGCTTCAGAAAGGGGTGAGAATAAATCAGAGGATGACTAGGGATGATGGCTGAGGCATACATCTTGAAAGGCCTTTTTTCTTTAGGTTGGCCAGGTACTCCAGAATGTTAGTAATGTTAGCAGAATTTGGCTGAAGGTGGTGCTTCTGGCATCAGAGAATCTTTTCCATTTGGCTGCACAATATTTTCTGGTGCTAGGCCTTCTAGACTATTTTAAAATGTTTTGCACCTGTTGACTCAAGTTGGAGGTGCAGTAGGGCGCTGTGGCATAAACCAGGCTGAGAGTCTGAAGACTGAGATGCACAATATTCCCCTTGTTTTGGGTGAGGAGGTCCACCCTCTGTGGCAACATCAAAGGCTTTTGACTGGTGAGCTCAAGAAAGAGGGTAAACCAGTGCTGCCTGGGCCAGTCCAGCGCTATCAGTATGGCCTTTGGGCCCTCCTCCCTGATCTTCAAAGCACTAGAAGCAACAGGGGGTAATGGGGGGGGGGGGCATAAATGAAGAGGTATGTCCCAGGGAAGAAGAAGGCATCTGTTCTCCGTGCAGATGCCTGCCTTGTACTCCTGCAGAACTTATTCAGGTGAATCACTGCAACCTCATGTGCAGCTTGGCTACAGGTAGCACGAGGACACAGGATGCCATGTACCCCACAGCTCTGAGGAATTCTCTGGCAGTGATGCCCAGACTTCCTACAGATACAGGGAAATAACTTTTTAAATGGGTGACCTTGTCCAGGGGGAGGAAGACCCTCTGAAGCAATGAGTCCAGGAGTGCTTCCAGGAAGACTATCTGTTTCGATGGGACCAAGCTGGATTTCTTGAGGTTTAGAGTGAGCCCCAGAGAAGTCAGGAGGTCCTGTGTGAATTTCAGATCTTTCCCTGGTGATCTTTGGAATCTCTGCAGCTTGTATTAGTTTATTGTCCAGATAAGGGTACATCTGGATCCCCTCGGTTCTGCAAAAAGCTATGACTGGTGCCAAGCACTTCGTGAAAACCCTTGGAGCACCAGACAATCCAAAGGGCAGTACTGAAAACTGACAGTGACAGGAGCTTGCTCTGAAGCAAGAAAGCTTATGTGTGATTTTTGAATAAGAATGTGTAAGTAGGTGTCCTTTAGGTCTATCAAGACCATGAAGGCCTGAGGAGTTATCATGGGCAGTGATTTTTGAAGTGCCAGCATCTTGAACTTTGGTAACCTGAGGAATTGGTTAAGTTGGACAAGTCCAAAATGGAGTGCCAAGATCCTTTTTTTCATGGGGCTAGGAACAACCTTGAGTAAAAGCCTTTTCCTTTTTGTTCCTCTGGTACTGGCTCCACTGCTCCCTGTGAACACAGAATCTGTATCTGTTCGAGAGCCTGAGTTTTTTGATTTGGGAGTACATCTGGGTAACCTAAGTATATTAATGGCTCTTTGAAAGTGAGTTTGTAAAACCATTTGCAATAATGTTCAGAACACACTGATCTGAAGTAGTGTGGGTCCAGTCTTGTAGGCAATGAGACAGTGTTCCTCCTAGTTTGGGGAAGGTGGTGGGAGGGTGGAACGGTGGGAGAGAGTCATAATTGCTCTCTGGCTGGGGGTTGTGACCTAGAACTCCCTTGCCTGGGTGTCTCAGAGGTCCATTGCCTTGATCTCTGTTGTTGATGCCTTTGGTTGGAAGCTCTGTCCCTTTGAGGCCTTCTCTGTTTACTCCAAGGCTGGGTAGGAAAGCATCAAAGCTTTGCAGGAAAGTTCCTGCTGAACTTAGGTGGTTGTACTGGCAGGAAATCCTTAACTGTTTGCATGGACTTTGCCTCGTCTTCCATCGTTTTGAGGACTGCTTCAGCTTTTGGTCCAAAAAGTCTGTCTTTGTCAAGGGCAGCATCCAAAAGGTTAGCCTTCACATGGTGAGGAAGAGGCTGCTCTCTAAGCCAGGCATGTCTCCTAATCACTGAACTAGTGACAGCTGCCTTGCAAGATGCCTCCAAGGGGTCATAGCAACAATGCAGACAGAATGTTTAGCTACCCGGAAACTAGAGTGACACAAGTCCAAAAGTTGCTTAGAAAGGTTTTTATCCCCCATGGTTGAATTTTTTGCGTGAGTTGATTCAGGATGGTTTGCTGATATTTGATCATATGGAATTGACAGATGAGGGCCCACACAGACAGAGTGGCGGTGGTGTATATCTTTTTTTCCGAACCTGTCCAGGGTCCTACTCTCCTTGTCCGTGGGCAGGGGATTCTTGAAGGCACTGACCCTGACTCCTTTAAGGCCCTGGAGTAACAACTTATGGGTCAGCTAAAGGATTCCTAACAGATATTTATAGGGGTCTTGAACCATGTTGAATCTCTGTCTGGTTTCATAGGGGCAGGAGGAAGTGAGTCAGGATTAATGGAGGAATCCTGGAAAACATCCTCTACCACTTCCAGAATGGGAGGGATAGCTAAAGGTTTGTGTTCAGGGAGGTCCAGGAACTCCCTAACTCTCTTCTTGGCTTGGGGGTAAATCTTGTGCTTCCCATTGAAAATGCTGTCTCATAGCATGAAGACTCTTCTCAAAAGTTCGATCCTTTGGAGATGAAGCTGAGGAAAGGTTCTTCTCAGAATCTGATTCCTCAAAGGATATGTAAGAGGGTCCTTCCTCAGAGCCAGATTTGTCCAAGTCCGAATCCTCCTCAGATAGGAAGGGTTCTGGGTCAACATCAGTATAGACATTCCTTTGGTAGCTTCCCCCCTGTGTTCTGTCTAGCCCTTAAAATGTTAATCAAGTCCTCTGTCAGCTTAATCAAACCCTGTTGGGATACTGGGAGCCTGTAGGTCTAGGTGAAGGCCCTGCCACACTGTCTTTCTTTGGGGCGGGTTTGGCCTTAGGTCCAGGTGCATCCGACACCCTGGTGCCTGACTCTCTGGGCTGGAAATACACCGGTGTGGGCCTAGGCCTTGAAGTGTCACCAGTTTGCAAGCGCACATCGGAAGTCATGGCCTGCAGAGAAACCTCAGGCCCAATGAATGAGATGAAGATATTAGCAGGGGAAGTTGAAGGAACCGAATGCACGTCGAGCTCCAAATGGGTCTCAACAGAGGCCTGCATCGCAGTTTCAAATATCGAAGGGAGCTGTGAAAGTGCCTCACTTTCTTCAACAATTACCAGTCTAGCAGGAGAGTTAGCTGGGTGGTAACTGTCTGATGACTTTGGCTCATACTTCTCTTTTTTGCGCTTATGCAGCTTAAGATCAGGATGACCGGTGGACACCAATGGACACAGCTGAACTGATTCTGGTCTTAGAAAATGAGCTAAGAATTCGGCTCTATACCTAATAATTCTAGCGTTAAACCTAGCACAAAAACAACAATTAGGGATGTCGTGGTCTGGGCCTAAGCAAGTAACACACAGAGTATGGAAGTCTCTGTGTGGGATTCATTTACCACAGCAGAGACAATTATTTACTTTATCTGACATGAGCTAAGTGAGAAAAAAAAAAAAAAAAAGAGAGAGTTCCCCCAACAGCTTACTTATCTCTCCGGCGACAATGTCTCTCTGGTGCAGACCAACTAACGCACTTGTATACTGTTTCAGGCTCTGATGGGAAGAAAAGACTGAAGTGATAACACAGGCCAGCTTCCTTTATACCAGTGTACTGACGCTGGTAAGGGTGTTTGCCAGCCTGGGAGGTGAAAAAAGTTTTCTCTGGTAGTTAGGCTGTTCAAGGGCCTTCACAGCAGGAAATCTCAGCAGTCAGGACAGCAACAGTGAAATATCTATTACTGTGATATTCTGAAGGATCCTTTGTTGAGAGAGTGTTGCTTAGGAAAGAATAGAAGTTTGTTCTTCTTGGGACTGAGCAATAACTGGTTGTTGGAAAGCCAGGTTTTTATGGAGTTAAAGGTGTTTTGTCTCGGTGTTAGTTTTAAGGGAAATCCAGTCCTTGTGAAAAAACAGATATGGAAATTTTGATAAAAAGGCTTGTAATTCCAAGCTTCATCTGGTTGATGTTACTGTGACTAGAAATGTAGTTTACCGGATAGAAATTTTAAGTCCACCTTATTAGTGGGCTCAAAGGGAGGCTGTATCAGGGCTTAAATAAGTGAATGGGAATATCCTATGGAGGTGCTGGGTCCTTAATGGGAGGCCTTAATACAAATGTACCCTTAAGGACTGCTTTTGAGATCTTAATGGATGCAAATGATATAACATTAACACCAACATGGAAACTGGAAATAGCTGGCAATTGAATCTTGATAGTTGCATAACTGAAGCCTTCATCAAACAGCTCAGACAGAAATTCAAGAGGTTGCTGAAAAAGGGCTTAGCCCCTTGGAAAGGGCCAAACTGAAAATCTCTTCCATTCGATGTGATAAATTTCCTAGTAGATGGTTTCAGGAAAGAAGACAGAATGTTGGCCACTGCAGGAGGAAGCCTGGCGTCTCTGGCCAAGGTTAAAATTGGAGGTACCATGCGGTTAAATTCACTGACTTATGACCTGGAGGAGGCAGTCCAGAGGGATGGGACAGGAGAGCTGGATATTGATCCAGTATCCATGGAGGATGTCGGACAATATGTGATCGGCTTTCTTTGGAATGCGATCCATCACATCGGAGTCCTTCCACTCCTGTTAAGCCATTATAAGGGGGGTCAATGGGTGGCACTACCCAGGAGGAAGTTGGTCTGGAACAAAAAGCCTCTAAGTATACTGACTCATCCAGAGAAGGGTCTTGGTATGCTCAACCCCCTTTCTGTTTCATCAACTTAGGTTATGACATTTCATAGGTTAATACTAGGCCATCCGCCTCTGTGGGCCATTTTAAGCTTAGCCAACTACCCCATCTGAGAATCAAACTCTGCACCTTATGTCTGTACGGTAAATACCTTAACCATTATACCAATAAACATCAAGAATGTCTTCAAAGCAGACCATCTAGAATGTCTCCAGGGCAGACATCTTCAGAGAGGGAGTGAGGGGAGCTCTCTCCTTCCTTTAAGTCAGTATTTTTTGTGAAAAACTATGGGTGACGAGTCTAGATGTTTCTATTTCCAAGTCAGTTTTCTGGGAACACTGAGTGTTTAGCAGAAGGATCAGAATTAGACAGGGAACTGGCAAAGCAGATTTTCTCAGAAGCTCTTGGTGCTGAAAGTCTCTGTACAACAAGATGACTGGATGTAGAGGAGAGACAGCAGACTGCAGGTGGGGTTTGGGTGGAATCTAAATAGTAATAGCTGCCTTGTCTTTTGGAAGACGCCAAAACCATTTCAAAAGCCAAGGTTGCTATCTGCCCCGAAGATTCTGTCCTCTATGAAGAAAAGGAAATCTCAGTGCCAACAAGCCTTGGTTCTGAACTATCTAAAGCAGAGGTCCACAGGGGAAGAGATGGCTCTGAGAACCTCCCCTGAAGCTCGGCTACGATTCTCATCTCAATCTGATTGCATCAGCATCAAGAGAGACTGGGATACAATCAGGGTTGAAGATGCCAGGAGCTCTGGACTGACAAAGAAACTAAGGTTCCAAATGGTTCTAATGACCCCAAAAGCCAAAAGGTGGACTAGTACGGATTCTTGCATGGGGGTGTTAAGATGGCCAGGAGCTGGCACCTTCTCAGGGGACCGTGCTGGGATAACCCCAAGTTGTATCTGCATCTTTAAAAATGTCATCAACCTGTTGACATCCATCTCTGTAAGTCTTTTAGATGACTGAGAGGATGATGCTACTGAGGAAAGTCAAGAGTGTTTCTCTTCTTGAAGTATGGGTAAATGAAGTCTTGAAGTCACCTGTTCTGTGCTCTAGGAGGAGTATGGGACCGAGGGGCTGCTTGTTCCATCCCTCTTATAATTTTAGGGTTGGAACCAACACTCGTGGTCAGTTTAGGTGATTTCTCTCTCTTTTTTTTTTTTTTGAAGCTTTCGATGGAGATTTGCTTCTTTCCTTTTAATTCTCCTTGTCATGGGATTTTGTTTTAGCTTTATTCTTCTCTTTGCTGGAGGAAGCAGATGGAGAAGGTGATGGGGTGGCTCCTGCCTGAGCTGGAAGGAGTCCCTTAAGAACTAATTTAACCTGCACTGTTTGAAGAGGCCTGGCACTGAAGGCCGCACCACACCGGCAGTCCATGTCTAGGTGAGTTACACCAAGCCAATAGTCACACGTTGTATGTGGATCTTGAGGGGGCAACTTGTGACGCACTCTGAGCATTGTTTGAAGCCTGACGCTTCTGACCTGTTAAGCTGAGAAAGAATAAAATATCACTAGAAAAATACAGCACATGCTAAAACTGTCTATAATAACCAGAAAAGCTGTAATAAAGGTTTAACACCACTAAAGAAGTCTACAGTATAACAGGAGAAACTAACTACTATTTTATATATGCAGATAGAAGAAACATTTTTTCAGAATAAAATATCGAGTGAAATTTAAGGAAACTCTCACGGCAGGAGAGAAGTATAACTCTTGAAAACCGTCATGAAACCGCAGAGAGTTCTCAGTACATCTGAACAGTTCAAGTGGCAAATGAGATCATAGTATCTGTAGTTTAACCTAGGGTATTACGTGTATGGGAGGAGTCACAGCTCTGGAAACAATAAGCTCAAAATCTGTGTCGAGGACGGATCCCGTTGGATCAGATAACCCACATGTCTGAACAGACGAAAACAGACAACACTGGAGCCAGAACATTCACTTTGCCCATGACGTGCACTACTGAGATCAAAGGCCCTTGTCTACGACCCACTACATAAGGGGCATCTCCTCTTTACATAGCAAGAATGAGTGAATGTCTACCTTATTCTTTTATGGGCCGAACAACAAACTGGTCTGCAAAACTGATTCAGGACAGAACCTGGAAGTGCTCCTTTCAGTGCTTTCATGTTTAGAATGCTCAAACAAAGCTCTAACTAACTAGCTAATGCGCAGCTCACTAAAGAGGCTGACGCTGAAGCACTGAGAGATCAAGATATGCTTCCGTCTCCAAAGAAACACTGGTTGCCAAGACTTGTGATGAATTCAGCAGCAGAAAACAGGAATCCATTTCCAAATTACTGGGGCTCTCCACCCCTAGAGAGCCAAAAGATAAGGGGTCTGAGCCTAGACTTACAAACAAATGAGGGGTCTTCAGACAGACATTTAACAGTTTGGTGCAACAGCTGCATCTGTAATCACAGAAAAGACAATGTGAAAACTGTGGCAGACTTAAGACTAAAAAAAGTCGGGGCAGTTTAAGCTTTAACCTATTACTGAACTCTTGCATGGGATGGACGCCAGTTTCTTGATCTCCCATGCCTTTCCAATGGTCAGGAATAACTGGAATACAGTCCAGCTTAGCACAAATGGAAGCACCTTCTAAGAAGGGGGTGAAACAAAACTTCAGTCAGTTTAAGGTACTGCACAAGGACTGCAACTATTAAGAATCATTCAATCCAGGGGATACTACCAGGAAGCCACCTGTAGCCAGTTCTAAAGATAAAGGAATAAATGGGAGTTATTTTATCCCCAAAGAACCCAGGGTGCATAACAGACCAAATCACAGCACCCTGATATTAAAATGGTGCCTAGCAAAATCAAACCTAAAGGAAACTCCTGAGGGGAACTATATATGCAAAAGGTATCAATCACACGCAACAATGCTATCCAACTACTCCTGAAACAATAGAAGCATGACCTCCTGGAAAAATTACAATATGGATTTTTTTTCTTTTCATCTTATCAGCTGATTTATGAGAAGATCCACCTGGGTGAGGGCAAATCATTCATTCTATCAATTACAGTGAAGCACCATTTTTTACTGGGAACTACCACATTTAGGGTCATGTGAATAATTCCTCTGGACACTGTGATCTTATATGCTTCTTTTGACATTGTGATGTGATGCGCCAACTATAAATGTACTCCTACATCTGAGCCAGTGAGCTTGCCTCAACGGCATTGAATGAACACACTTCCTGTGAAAAAAGAAATGAAACCTACACTGCAAACAAATGACACAAATGCATATAGCTTCTCAACTTACAATGTACTAAAACAGCTGAGGATGAATGGTGGAGCCATTTAAGCACAAAGGGATTGGTGGAATATGAGGGACCCAGCACGCAGGAAATGGGTTCTTTTTTTATGCCAACTCACTCAGATTAAGGACATGTCTGTTACAGCTAACAGTGTGGACTTTCATTGGTGGGTAATTAACTAGGATGAATCCAAAGCAATTACTCTAGCCAGCTGGACCACAGGACACCAAAAAGATCAAAAGGCTAAATCCTGAAGTACATGCTTACCAAAGGAGGCCAAAACACTACAAAAATGGTCATCACAAATGTAGACAGTGTTGAAGCAAACACTAGAAGAAGCCAAGCCACCTAGTGCAGTGGCAACAGTGCCAGCATTTTCAGATGGTCAGCAGGATTACAAAGAAAATGCACTGGGAAGTACACTTAATGACTGCCAGTGCTTTCCTCCCTGAACGTAAGAGTATTCCAATGGTTTGGCCTTCAAGACTCTGGCAGCTTGCTTTATTTAAAACCCAAGCTGTCAGTGAACACTCAAGGAGGAAAAAAAGAAGTTATGTCTTATCACAACGTTCCATCTATGTTGTTCATCTTCTTTCATTCATCACTGATGGGTTTGGTTCCAAGCCCTCGGAACAGAGTCGGCCTATTACCAAGCTCACGCCAGCCAAAAAAACTCTCGAGCTAAGTCTCTACCCAGAATGCCCTTCTCCCTGTTACCTCAGATCGAGTTTGCTAAGAAAAGGAAGTAAAGCCAAGGCCACTTCTGCACAAGTACCCTAGGGCACCACTTAGACCCAAAGTATCCCCCAGGAGGGTGGGAAGTGATGAATAAAAGAAGATGAATAACACAGATGGAATGTTATGGTAAGACATAACTTCTTTATCTGATGTTGTTAATTGTCTTTCCATTCATCACTGATGGGACAGAATCCCAAGCTACCTTGAGGTCCACGGGTGGCCCTTATGGAAGAATATTCCTGAGTATCATTGAGCCGAAGACAGCTTTCCCTCTGGAGACCAGGTCCAATTTGTAATGATTGATAAAGGTATGAGGCTTAGCCCAAGTAGCTGCTGCGCAGATGTCATCCACAGAGGCCCTGGAGTGGAACGCTATAGAAGTTGCCATAGATCTAGTGGAATGGGCTTTGACTTTTGGCATGGCTTCATTATGGAGGGAACAGGTGAAATGCATGCAGTCCCTTAGCCACCTTGATAATGTAACTTTGGAAACAGCCTCTCCCATGTTGGGCCCCAAAAAGGAAATGAAAAGCTGATCAGATTTACGGTCAGGTTTGGTCCTGTCTAGTTAAAATCTCAATTGTCTATGTACGTCTAAAGAGTGAAGGCAATACTCCCCTCTATTGGTAAAGTTCAGGAAAAACACTGGTAGATCAATGGACTGGTTAATAAAGAATTCAGAAACAACTTTGGAAAGAAAGGATGGGTTTGTCTGAAGTGAGACACTGTCTTTATGAAAGACCAGATATGGCCTCTTGATACACAATGCCTGCAGTTCCGAGACTCTTCTGGCATAGGTAATGGCTACCAGAAACAAAGACTTCCAAGACCAAAACTTTAGGTCACACACAGCAGCAGGCTCAAAGGGTTTTTCAGTCAAAGACTGGAGGACTAAAGTGATGTTTCATGGTTCCACGGATTGTCTGAGAGGAGGCCTGAGATGAGAGGTCCCCTTGAGGAAAGCCTTGCAGATAGATTGCCAGGCAGCTTGGTGCAGAGAGAAATGACCTCTGACTGCTTCCAGAGGTAAGCAATCGGGCCACCCCTCAGGAGCACTGATAATGCTGTCCAGAGGAGGAGTCCCTGAAGCCTTGATTGCGAGGACCCCCTCTGCCCCTACAGGAGTGTCTTCCGGAATTGTTACCCCTCTGCCTCTGGGAGTATCATCAGCACGGAAGGGACCCTGAGATTTCTTATGCCACATTTTCCCACTCCTCTGATTCCTGGAGAAGGTAACATAGGCCTATGGCAGACAGGGTTTGTCCATCTTGTTTGCACCTGGCTAGCGTGTCCTTCACTTTGGAACCAAAAAGAGACGAAGCTTCAATGGGAGCATTCAGAAAGGAAGACTTGAAGGGATCCACGTGGTCACAAATGTGCATCCAGACATGACACCTCATAATGCCTAAACCCGCTGCTCTAGCAGCCCCTTCGGTCGGTCACATGTGAGATTGTAGGACATAATTATATCCCCCATTTTTTTTATAGAACCCTATCGGTCACATGTGAGATCAACCTAATGGACGAGTTGGATATTGATTCCAGGGTTGCGAGCTAAGAGGCCACTTTGCCCCTGACCTTGTCAGACAACTGTCCTGCGAGCATCCCAGAGAGTTTGGCGATCACGTCCCTCTGGAGCCTCGTAAAATGTGCCAAATAATTCAGGGATCGTATAGCAAAAGTCCGTGATGCAAAAACACACTTCCCAAGTCTGTCCACTGCCTAGGACTCTCTGCTGGGCAGGTGGACAGCGGGACTTTCCTCAACCAAGTCCTTTTTCGTGGCCACCGCCACCACTGTAGCATCAACTGGTAACTCTTTGGACCAGTGAGGGTTCTCCTCGAGAGGGGAAAGACTTTTGTCTGGTCTCCGAGGGATCACCTCAATGGAATCAGGATTCTTCCACTTGCGGTGCACGATGAGATGGACGAGCTCGTTGGCAGGTGGGGTTATCCAAGAGGTAGGTCAGTCATGGAAAACCTGCAGGAACACAGACTCCTCAGATGAAGGGTTGGAGGGCTTCCCGTCACCTCTCTGCTTTAACATCTCCAGGATGTCTCCGAAGGAGACATCATCATAGGCGACTATGGGGACCCTTCACCATCATCTTAATCCGTGTCTACTGTTAAGGACTCCTCAGGTGAGTCCACTTGCTTCCTCTTGCTCGTCTTCTGACGAGGGGGCTCCTCAGTGGGGGGCTCTGAGGAGGACTCAGAAGAGTGGGTACCCTGAACAGGGGTGTCCTGCGGCTTCTCTGTCCAGTGTCCCACAAGGTGGGGGTGGGGGTGTTGGTCTGTAACAGCTGTAGCTCAGAGGGTTAAAACCGGGGTTCCGACATCAAGGGAGTGCTACCAGAAGCAAGAGCCCTCTCCATTGCACGGAAGGCAGGCCCGCCCCAAGAGGGATGCTAGCCCAGTACCAAGAAAGAACCTTGGGACCAGGGTCACACCCCGCTCCGACGGACCTGCCCCCATGGATGGAACCTCAAGCAGGATCTGCATGGATGCGGCCATCGGTGCCAAGGGAGGAACCGAGGAGAGAGTCAGCACCGTACTCCGGGCTGACGTGCCCATCCCCCAATCCCCAAACTGAGGAAGGACCAGTTTGGTGGAAACAGATGACCAAAGGGAAAAACACGGAGCCAGGGTGAGATGCACCGTAGGCACAGAGGAGATGGGTTCCAAGAAGGATGTTGGAGTAGAAGGCTTCGGAACAGAGATGGTCGAAGGAGGAGTGTAAGATGGAGTCCGTGGATAAGGCAAACCAGGTCCTGTAGGTGGACAGGTCTTAGAAAGTGAGGGAATCCCCCTGGCTACCAACAGCTGGTCTACAAGACACACCACGTCATGCTCCAAAAGGCACCTGGTGGATCTAGTGGATACTCCATATAGAGTCAGGGCGATAGAGAAAAGGGCTATATGCTTGGCCCAGAAACGGGTCTACGGAGGGGGGGGGGTATCGGGTCCGTGATGCAAGGTCTACCGGCACCGAAGTCTCTAGTTTCGAGACCGGAAGCAAAGGGGTCAGATCCAGTGAGGTTGGTACAACGCTCAGTGCCGGAATGGCACTCGGAGCTGAAACGGTCAGTTCCAAAATGGAAACTGATGGCATAGTCGAAGGTGTGCCCTGAGCCGAAGTAGCTACAGGTGCCGAAGTCGAAGTAGGTGTAGTAAGATCTATGATCGGTGCCAGAGGCAAGACCGGTGCCATAACAGGAGTTGGTTTTGAGATGGTTGGAGCCGAGGAAGGTGAAGCTAAAGAGGCAGATTTATGCTCAGACGATAACTTAGGGACCTTAGATTTCCCAGGTTTGTTCTATCACCCGATGGTGAAAAAGGAACAGAATGGGATCTCTTTTTGTTCTTAGAAGGGGGGGGGGGGGTTGAGACCTCCATCGCAGAAATGGTCTCCGAGAAGGAAGGCTTGAGTAACCCCTTCAGCATGAGTTTATTTTTGCTCTCATTAAGACTGCGTTGGCTGAAACTGACAAATACCACATGGAGGCTGCACCGAAAGGTGGGCCACTCCCAAACAATATACACAGTTCATCATGAGAATCACCGTTAGGTAACTTGTACAATGCTTAACGCCTGAAGTACTCTTCTTGTCTGACATCTTGATAGAAAAAAAACACAGTCAACTGTATAATCCAACTATAATGAAGTAAATGCCGTTCAAAAAAATCACAAAATAACAGCAAAATAGCAATACACCTGTATGAAGAGAAGAAAGGGAAACACTTGAATAAAGATAAAAGCTAACAGATTAAACAGGAGAAACAATACCAACTATGGTATTGAAGAAATACCACAAGGGTAAGGGAAAAGGCTGTACCAACAATGGTGTTGGAAGCTTACCAACAGTAACAACAGGTAGAGTGGAAAGAATAAGGTTAGACAGAAGAAACTACACTAGCAATACTAATAGTTTAGCAAAATATGAAGATATCCAAAAAGTTTTTCACAAATATCAAAAAAGATTTCACTTAGCTGAGAGCTCGGCTGAAACTCGGCTTTACGGCTATGCAGCAAACGAGATGTCAGGTAAAAGGAAGAATGGCATTCTGGGTAGAGACTTAGCTCAAGAGTTTTTTGGCTGGCGCGAGCTTGGTAATAAGCCAACTCTGTTCCGAGGGCTTGGAACTAAACCCATCAGTGATTAACATCAGATGCTCTTTTATGCTCTGCATAGAAGTATAAAAGCGGGAGAAGAACAGACTAATACAGGGAAACTTCAAAAACTGCTCCTAGGAAGAAATATGCACTAGTCCTAAGGGAAACTCAACCCTTTTGCGAAAGTACACAGCAAGACTTGCAGCTTAGATTCTGCAAACAGGGGTGACACTCAGCAGACAGAATTTTCCAACACATGCACTTCAACATCATCGGATTAGATGGTATACATAGGGTCCAGTCAGTCATGAAGTACAGATCTCCCATGAAAGGGGAGGATCCTTCAAAGGTGGGTAGAGATGCAACAGTTCATCAAGAATTTTTTTCCCCAATATGTTTTTGTTACTGTGTCTGCAGACCATCAAGTTACCCAGACCCATTTGTTTCCCCATCCTAGGTATCAACCAGTGAGGATGAAATCTGACTGGGGAGGTTGCAATACATGCAAGTCTTTCAAGGGTTTTTTTTTTCCCTCTGTCTCCAGCATTCTGGTAACAACACCATATTTGGTAAGGTCCTAATACTTCCTCTCTCTTGGGGACAATTGACCTGAATTATCATGGGGGCACCACAACGTTCCAGTGCAAGTGTACCCCCCGTGCAGCTGCAATGAGGAATACCTCCTCATCTGTAGCTTAATGGATGAATGCTTGCATATGGGACATTATTTTCATCATCTTCCCTCCTCTAAAGGATTGTAGTATTGGAAGGCCCCAGCCGTCTCCTCCATCCCTTAAAGACAGGCTTACTCAGCCTCCCCATGCTAGCTAGAGTAGACACCAGAGTCACTAATCAAACTTGGGCCACGAGGATCAATGGTAAGCCTTTATCCCTGCATCAACTGAGCTGGCTCCATTAAGGAATTGAATAACCAGCTGGTGCTGGGTCACAATCCTGCCTTCCAAAATATCACAATGCACAGAAATTGCAGACACATGCACATCCATAATGGAACAACAGATGTCCAAATCAAACAGATGACTAGAGTAAGAAAAGATCACTTACACATTGATCAACTGAGGAATTACAGGGTACTGTTCTGCAGAATACAGTTTTGTGGAAGGCTTTCTGATATGTCTGTGTACTTAATAAAGGATTTTCGACTGGAAACAGACTGCCTGCCTTGCTTGGATTACTTTCGAATACTTAGTAATGCTGTAGAATTATATATTTTCTATTATTACTTTTTGACTTGATGAGTTTATGTTCGCTGCTTCTACTACTATTGTCTGATCTGATTAATATACAGTGATTAACTAGAAATATATGGACTGAAAATCTTCCACACAGAGAAGTTTCTTACACTGTTTTTTTTCTTTCTTTCTGATAACCCAATTCATTATTAATACCCTGCTAGAAGGTAATGTCAACAGTGAAAGACAGCCCTTGAGATGAAATCAAGAGTTAGCCTAATAGTTCGAGATCTCCTCTTAGGTAGATGAAAAAGTTTCCAGTATCAACAATTGCCTAAGTGCTAGATATATCACCCCTCTTGCCCAGCACAGAGTGATGACTATCTCACCCTTCTTGTCCAGAACTGAGTGATGAAAACTAACTTTGGCTTTTCTTCCCTGAACTCTGTGCTATGGTAATGAAACACCATAAATGGCAAGGGTCTGTAAAGGTATCCTCCTTTCCCTTACATTTCAGAATGCATCCAGTATAACTCCCTTTTCCTCTGCTACACTAAACAGAAGTGTGTGTGTGTGTGTGTGTGTGTGTGTGTGTGTGTGTGTGTGTGTGTGTGGGGGGGGGGGGCTACATTTACCAAATGGTGAACAAGCTGATGGACAGAGTGCCACACCTCTGGAAGATCTGATTTTTGGAGTGCTGCCATCTCTGCAAGACTTAATCTAAAGCTAGCTCTTAAATTACAGCTAGAGAACAGTATTGGGGAGGTGTTTCAAGAAGTCTACTACAGCATGATCAATTTGTAAAGGATGTGAAATTTGAATATGTCTACTTTGTTCTGTGGCTTTTTGTTAGACATTTACCTGTCTCTACATGGAGTAGAGCCTTGTGCAACCCATGCTTGTTTAGATACCATAAACAGTCCAGCAAGGCCATAGGGGGGTTAGAAGAAATGCTCAAATCCAGTTAGATTGTTGAAGAAATGTCCCCTTCTCTTGTGAGAATCACAACACTGAAGCATGACAAAAGTCAAGCTGAGCCATATACTCTTGTCACTGCAACAGGTCTCAAGATAAGAATGGGTTCATTTCCAGGAATGGGAGGACCCAATGAAAACTGGTGAGGATTATCCAGAACTTCAGAGTTTGGCAACACTAGTGTGACACCAGCAGCAGATCTACCGAAGTTCAGTGACTCTGCAACTACTGACACTTCTCAGTTCACTGCAACTCCAGCATCTTCAGGTAGGCAAACAGGACCACGCTTAAAAGTTGTAATAAGGTCTGGGATAAGATCTTCCCCTGCATCTTCATCAAGGCTGATAAGTTTATTATATCTTTGGGCCTTTTCAGTCATCAGGAACAACCAATACTTATAGCATGTCCACCTCCACATCGATAAAATCAATCCTCTGACAGAGGGATCAGAAATTATTTTGTTCTTAATTCAAACCACACACACTAGAGACTTAAATCATATCAGCCATTCCAGGGATGCATCAGAAATCCCTTGATAGGCCTTCTGTAAATCAGACAGCTAGGTAAGTGAGCACATGGATGATCTGTCACATGAAAATCTTCAGTTAACACAGTGGAGGAAGTCTGGGTGAAGAGGAAGGACCAAAGGGGAGGACCTTGCACTGGAAGTGATGCCCCTGAACTAAATCAGTGATCTTAAAGACATACTGCATAAACAACTGTCTAAATGGGCCCATCATGCCCAAAAGATCCAGGTGACTGTGACACAGGCATAACCCCCTCATTGAGCTGCCATGCAAAAGCTGATGAATGGATGTGTTGAATAAAGCTGAGGTGATCCAGGATGGGAAGAAAACTGTCTTCCCCTCTAAAACTGGAAAGAGATGAGAGAATTCCTGACCTCTATATCCAAATGAGAAAAACTCTACAGCCTCATTTAGAAGCAAGATATGGGGATGTCCCAAGAACTCTGCAAAGAAGTCAGTTCTGCTGAAGAAGAGGGATAAAAAAAAAGTCATATACTCACCATAACGTTCCATCTGAGTTGTTGCTTTTCATTTGTCTTCAACCTGTGGGAATATGGATCCAGTACGGATCTGACTTGGCCGCATTTTCCAGAATCAGAGCTCTTCCCCTACCTATAATGCCCCTGTCTCCCTCCTCCCCTCAGATCATGTTTGCTGCCGACGGTAGCACCCTGACCTAACCAAGTGCCTAACACTCTGGAAATAGCACCCGGAAAGCACCATAAGGAAGACAATGGCTTACCAGAGTAGGGGCTATGCCTCTTCCACCCAGTTTACCACACAGTCCACATAAGGCAGGGGGAAGGAGGAAGGGACAGCTGAAGACAAATGAAAAGCAACAACTCAGATGGACTGTTATGGTGAGTACATAACTTTTTTTATCTGAAGTTCTTGTTTTCATTGGATCTTCAACCTGTGAGACAGAGTCCCCAGCTATTCGGAGCATGGCGGACCCAAAGGATGCCCTGCCTCTGGACAAGAAATCCAACTTACAATGCAAAATAAACATGTGCAACGATGTTCATGTAACTGCAGAGCAAATGTTATCCAAAAAAATCACTGAAGTAGCCACAGACCTGGTAGAATGCATCTTGACCAGACCTGGTGGAGATAACCCTTTGGCTGTATAGGCCAGAGCTATGCACAGAGAGATCCAACGAGCAATAGTTAGCTTGGACACAGGTTTCCCTAAGAAAGACTTAGTAAAGGAAACAAAAAGCTGATCAGACTTACAAAAGGACTTTGTTCTATGCAAATAGAAACGTAATTGCCTATGAACATCAAGCAAATTTATACTCTCCCTTATTCTGGAAGTTCAGAATGAAAACAGGAAGATTGATGACCTGGTTAATGTTAGATTCTGAAGCCATTTTTGGAAGAAAGGAAGGCTTTGTCAGTAAGGAAACCCTGTCTTTATTAAACACCATATAAGGGAGCTTGACAGATAAGGCCTGAATCTCCAAAACTGCTGCTTCCTCTCATTGTGTGCTGGAATGTCCGGGAGGTGTTTGGGCAGAACTGGTGTTTGAATGAAGGGGATTGAGTATCCTCTGGATATGATCTGCAACACCCAATGATTATCTGTGATCAAATCCCAGGCTGTTGGGTGCAGAGAGAGACATCCCCTGCCTGCCTCCAGAGACCATCAGTCGGACAACCCTTCAGGGCTGCTGTGTGGGTCTGTCTGGGAAGGAATCCCGAGACCCCTGGTTCCTCAAACCCCGTGTGCCACGAGGACGGCGTCTGTCATATCCAGCTCTG
Organism: Protopterus annectens; assembly: GCF_019279795.1. NCBI lineage: Eukaryota > Metazoa > Chordata > Ceratodontiformes > Protopteridae > Protopterus > Protopterus annectens. The sequence continues at coordinate 111,747,324 of NC_056726.1, read as the reverse complement.
CCTCTGGGGAAGGGAGAGTCCTGAGCATCCCTGGGAATAGCCCTGAGACTTTCAGAACCACATCTTCTTCAACCATGCTGATTCCGGGAAAAGGATCATTGTGGGGCTTGAGAAGCAGAGCCCAACGGCAGACACAGTCTTCCAGTCCTCCTCGCTCTGGACTACTGTGTCTCGTGCCATTTTTTCCAAAAAGTGTGGAACCATCATAAGGGGCATTTGTAAAAGACTCCTTGAAGGGCTCCGAGAATGTATAAAGATTGAGCCAGGCATGACGACTGATGACACCACCTGTGCCAGCCCCCCCTAGAGGCACCTTCGGTAGCGTGTGACAGCAGCCTCATAGATGTGTTGGAAATGGAAGTGAGGGTGGCCACACAGCAGGAGAATACCACCTTCTTTTCTTCCAACATGGACCCTGGGGCAGACTCAGTGACCTCTTTGACCAGGTCCCGCTGAAGTCTGATCATATGTGCCCTGTAGTTCAGCGCACATACGGCAAACGTGGCTGAAGTGTAAACCCGCTTCCCGAAATGGGATGGACCACAGAGCTCTCCTGAGAGCTCCTTCATGGTGGCCACCGCAACCACCATGCAATCAACCAGGGACCCCTTAGGACCAATGCTGCTTGTCTGAAGGCGCACTTAAGAATCCTATCAGTGTGCTTGGGGATGGGTTCCACCATGCTGGGTTCATTCCATGCCTGAGATGTAATTAAATCAACAAGTGAATCCACGAGAGGGGACAATCCAGGCGGTATAGGGTTCTATGCCAAAAGCCTCCAGGAACTCGGACTCATGTGGATTGGGTTTTTGTACAGACCACCCCCCCACACTGGCGTAGGATTTCCATGATGTCTCTAAAGGAGACATCATCCTGGGATGACAGGGTGGAACCCTCCCCTTCCTCTAAGTCGGTGTTTTCTGTGAGGGACTCTGGTGGGGAGTCCAAGAGCCTCCTTTTACATGTATGTTTCCAAGGGAGTTTCTCAGGGGGGGGGGGGCCCTGGGCAGGACTTGGAAACTTCTGGCCATTCCTGGGGGGGGGGACCCCTGGGGCAGAGAGGCAACAGGCTGCCCTGAGGAGGCAGGATGGCAGAATCTGGACCAGAAAGAGAGGAAGCCTAGGATGGAATCAGAAAACTATAGTGTCAATGGTCTTGAGGGAGCAGAGAGAACCCTCTCCACCACATCAAAAGCAGAGGGAGAATGAATTCCGGAAGCTGGGACCAAGGCCGTATCTATAACCCTCTGATAAAACGGGGGAGTCGGATCCAAGCCTCCAGGTGCCGAGACTCTGAGTGGAAGGGCCAACTCTGAAAACCTTGAAACCAACGTCACTCCTTTGGATCCGGCTCCGAGGCTACAGCTCCGGAGTGGGATGACTCTAAACTAGTCTGAGCCGAACAACTCAGGGCAATGGTCGGTGCAGAGTTACCTGGTACCATTGGACCCGACCACAAGAGACCTCGGACCCAAGGACTCCGAAGGTCGGATCAGAGAAGAAGAAAGGCAGACTGCATGCTCCCAGGCCCGGAGGGGGAGGGAGCAGGCAAGACTCCCATCTGGATCTGGGTCCAGATGAATTTCCACATCATCCTGTCCACCTCGGTTTCAGAAAGACTGCTGGTGAACTAGATGGAGAAAGCCACAGATACAGGCCTAGAGAGGTGCAGGGGAGAGGCCAAAAAATGGGATTGGCCCTGAGAGACCTCTGGCTCTGCAGAAAAGCAGGGTGACTAGAACCGAAGGGAGCCCAGGTTGGGAGCTAGGGGAGACTTAGCCGGGCACTTGGCTGAAGTAGCGTGGTCGGAGGACCGCTTCCTGGGCCTATCCCACTCTTTTTGTCAGTGCTTCTCCCCATCCCTCTTGGCGGGAGGTTAAGTCCCAGAGGCCGGGGCAGAGGAAGAAGTAGAAGCAGAGGCCTCAGGGGAAGGTACAGGAAGTTGGAGGAAGGAAGCCCTTCAAGATCAACTTGTTCCTTCTGTCAATCAATGCGTTGGATTGAAGCCCGCGCAGATTGAACAGAAGGTGTCTAAGTGTGGGACTCCCAGATAAACAACACATTCAGTGTGGCCATCTGAACGGGGTAGCTTATGGTGGCCACACACTGTGCATTTCCACAACCCTGGCTTGGAGGTCTCTGCCATGGTAATGGACCAGATACACACACACACACACACACACACACACACACACACACACACACACACACACACACACACACACACACACACACACACACACTTACTTATAATACAGGGAAAGGAGAAGGAAAGAATGAAATAAAATTTTTTTCCCTTTTTGGATTACAAGACCGACGTCTGAGCACAAGTGTAGGGTATAGAATTAGAGATAAAGGGATAAACGAGTTAGAAAAGAGAAGGCCAGAAAAAAAATATTAAATTCACTTACCAGGAACTTGGAGCAACAGACCACGATGCAGACTGGATGTGCGGCAAACGAGATCTGAGAGGAGGAGGGAGAGAGGGCCATTATGGTTGGGGGGGGAGCTTGGATCTGATGCTGGAAATTGTGGCCGAGTCAGATCCATACCAGATCCATATTCCCACAGGTTGAAGATGAAATGAAAATAACTTCAAATGGTTATGATTATGACCCAGCAGATCGAAGTTTGACTGGCTGCAGATGCTGTGAGACAGTAGAGGACTGACAAAACCTCTCCTGGGGGAGAGGGGAAGGCTGGGTGTTTGTGGTACACTCTCTGCAGTACAATCTCAGGTATAGGCAGATAATCACACACAGGTAATTGTCTAGAAAGAGCAAAAAAAAATTACCAAATCACTTAAGAGATATGTTGTGCATTGCATAAGACCCACTGCAGGCCTCTCCTTGGCTACACTACAAAGGATTCACGAGATAGGATTTAACAGAAAAACTCCTGATCCTCAAATTAAGGTACTGCTTTTGGTATGCTTGCATCTTGTACCAAGAAAAAAATAATCCACAGGACTCTCGCTCAGGGGAAATTAATGCATCAATAGAACAGACAAAAAAGCAAGCTCATGGGAAACCAAAGCATCAACACAGCAACCAAGCAACATAGTAATTAAGATGGTCAAGAGGATGACTATAAAAACTAAAGAGCGCTATGCAATGAAGCTCTTTCTGAGAAAGAATCCAGGGGCTTTAAGATGTGGCTAACTATGAAAATACCTGGAGTTCACTGATTTTTTTTTTTGCAAAAGCGTTTCAAGCCGAAGGAAACTCGGAGAACTATCTTCCATGGGCAACCTTAAAATGTAGTCAGGGCAGCAATGGCTGGGCTGGTGGAAGATCAAGACCATTTGACATTGTAAGTCCTTCCTCTGCCAGTGAAGCTGGGGCGGAGGGTGGTTCGGTCCAGCAGAGAATGAGACACAGAAAGTACAGTTGTGTACACTTACCATAAATGTAGATGTTCGAGTGTATTCACTGTTGCAGTCATTACATTTGGGTAATCTGCTGGCAGGTTGCCCTCAGTCGGCCTGAATTCCAAAGTCTTGGGTCCTGCGTCAGTTGCTGTCTCCTCTTCCATGACGTCAGGTCGTCAGGCATATAAAACAAGCAGCCAACGCCATTTTCTTTAGTTTTTCTTGTCCCAGATGTCAGGTGCCCCCAAAAAGGTAGCACAAATATATATATGTATAAAAACTATATATACATGCATCAATATAAACTTTACCTTCATCTACAAGCAAATACACCACATAGGTTGTAGAAGATAGAGAAGGAAAGATAAACTCCAGAATGAAAGGGGGATGGCGGGCGGGTAATCTGGTCTGCAACAGTGAATACACTCGAACATCTACATTTATGGTAAGTGTACACAACTGTACTATGTTTTTCGTGTTTCACTGTTGCAGTCATTACATTTGGGTAGAATCCCAAAGCTATGGTTGGGAGGCTGGAGCTAAACAGCATTAGGTGCGGCTATAAGGCCCTGCAGAACTGCAGTGGCAAAGCCTGCCCTGGACTTAGAGTAGAGAGGCAAATGATAATGCTTTGTAAAGGTGTGAACAAACTCCAAGTAGTCTCTAGAAAGTCTTTGGTTGGTACTCCTCTGAGAAAGGCTGCTGAAGTAGCTGCAGCTCTGGTGGAATGAGACCTAATGCCCTTGGGCACAGGTTTACCATGGTGTAAGTAGCAGAAACTAATGCAGTGGCTTATCCACTTTGAAATAGTCTGCTTTGAAATAGCCTTTCCTTCTGATCCTGCAGCATGTCACTAGTAATTGCTCAGTTTTTCTTAGAGCTTTAGTCCTGCTCAAGTAGAATCTTTGCTGTCTGTGTACATCCAAGGAATGCAGAACCCCCCCCCCACCCTGTTCTGCGGATTTGGATAACATTTTGGCAGATGAATAGTTTAGTTAAGAGCCACACTGGAAACCATCTTAGGCATAAATGTTGGATTTGTCTTCAGAGACACCCTTGTCTGGGTACAATATGATAAAAGGCTCCACAGCCATGAGGGCCTGCAGCTCTGAGACTCTTCTTGCTGAAGTAATTTGCTAGTAGCAGAGTGGTTTTCCATGATAAGAACTTTATATCAGCAGTAGCAGCTGGTTGAAATGGAGGCAGGTTGAGCTTTTCCAACACATAATTAGGGTCCCATGCAGGTACTGGTGATCTTCTAGGAGGCCTTCAATTTTTGGCTCCTCTAAGATACTGCTTTAGTAAAGGATGAGAAAAGATTGGTGGCTCTGTATTGTAATGAGCTGAAATGGCAGAGGCATGGATTTTAATTGATGAGAAAGATAGGCCTTTCTCCAGCATCTCAGTTAAGTATTGCAAAATCTGAGGAATATTTGGTTCTGCTGTATCAGTTCCTTGTGCTTGATTTCAAGCACAGAATCTCTTCCATTTATCAGCATAAGATTTTCTAGTACTAGGCCTTCTGGCTTCCAAAATGACATCCATCACAGCTTTACTGAGAGGTGTATGTATAACTACATGCTCAGCCATGCTGCCAGGTTCAGTGTTCTGAGTTGATTGTGCAGGATCTGATTGTTTTGCTGGGACAGTAGTTGAGGTCTTTGAGGTAAGGTCCAAGCTGGGTATTTAGACAAGTTCCTTAGGACTGGGTACCAGTATTGGCAGGGCTAGTCCGGGGCAATTAGTATCATATCTTTGGTTTCTCTTGTCTGACTTTTAGGAAGTCCTACGGAAGAAGAGGCAGAGGAGGAAAGGTGCTTGTCTGTGATAAGTCCTTGTGCAGAATCTTTTCAACTGATAATTTTGAGGAGAAGCAAATAGATCTATGTCTGTGCTCCCCCATTTCTTTATCATGCTGAAGACTTGAGGATCTAGTTTCCACTCGTGAGGATCATTAAGGTTTCTGCTTAAATCGTCTGCCAGAGTATTTTGTTTTCCTGGCAGGAATTGAGCTTGAAGATGTAATTGGTAAGTCAAAGCTGTGTCCCACAGTGCCATGGCTAATCTGCAAAGGGGGTATATGAGTGCATGCCCCCTGCTTGTTTATATACCACATGACTGTGGTGTTGCCCGTCTTTATCAGTCGTTGTCCTGGATGAAGTAAGTCCTTGAAGGCTGTCAGGGCATTTTGAACAGCTAGCATCTCTTTCTGGTTGATATGTAGATGCATTTGTTTTGGGGTCCATATGTCCTGAATGCATCTTCCCGCCATGTGGGCCCCCCAGGCATAATATGATGCGTCTGCTGTTAAGGTTTGGCTGGCAGGGAGTAGAGTGAAGGCCCGTCCCATGTTTTGGTGACATGCTCTTGCCCACCACAGAAACTCCTGTTGTAGGCAGGGAATGAGAGGAATAATTGTTTCCAGACTGTGACAATGTTGACTCCATAAACTTTTTAGGTACCACTGAAGTTTCCTCATATGCAATCTTGCATATGGAATCAGTAGGATGCAGGATGCCATGAAGCCCAAAGCCTGCAGAATTTGTCTTGCAGATAACTGGGTTTTTGTTGCCATCAGTTTGAAGTAAGTAGTCAGTTGCTTTTGCTTGTCTGGCGTGAGGTAAGCCATCTGGGCAGTTGTATTCAAGCTTGCACCCAGGAATGTTATCTTTTGAGAGGGTACCAGTTGTGATTTCTTTTCGTTTATTGTGTACCCTAGGCATGTTAGAAGCCTTTTCACAAATGCCAGGTGTTGAAGAAGAATGTCCTTGTTCTCTGCTTGAATGAGGCAGTCGTCCAATTAAGGATATATCTGTATACTTCTTTGCAAAATGCAATTACTGGTGCCAGGCACTTTGTAAAGACCATGAGCGCAGTAGATAAGCCAAAGGGCAGTGCAGAGAATTGGTAATGCATTAAGCCAGCCTTGAATCTGAGGTATCTTCTGCACGATTGCCTTATTGGGACATGCAGGTATGCCTCTTTTAGGTCTAATGTCACCAGCCAAGCATTCTTGCCCAGCATGGGCAGACGCTGCTGCAAAGTCAGCATTTTGAATTTTGGAATGTCCAAGTATGTGTTCAAAATTGATAAATCCAGTATTGGCCGCCAGGCCTTGTCCTTTCTGGGTACCAAGAACAGTCAAGTAAAAAACTTGTCCTTTTTCCTGTTCTGGTACTGGCTGAATGGCCCCCATATCCATGAGGGACGTAACCTGTTTCTGTGCCTCTGCCCATTGATTTTTTGGCAGATCTGGCCAACTGTTTGTCATTGGCAGAGTATGGAAATGGAATCTGTATCCCTGTGATACTGTGTTCAGCAACCACTTGTCCTGGGTTATTAACTGCCAATTTTCAGCAAAAAGTGCTAATTTTCCCCCTAAGGGTGCTTCCAAAAGATAACTGCTTGGTGAAGGCAGAGGGAAGTCATTAGGACTGTTTTCTGTAGGTCTGCGCTTTATCTCCTCCAGATTTGGAGGTAGAAGCGCCCCATTGCTTTGACCTGTATGAATCTTGTGCCTGGTATCTGGAACCCTTAGGGCGTCTGGATTTGCCCCTTTGAGCTCTGTCTGACGCTGGAAAGGACCAATTTTTTGTAGGCCAGTGTCTACTGAATCTTGGTGGCTGCACTTTAAGAAGTCTTTTACAGTTTGCATAGACTTAGCTTTGTCTTCCATTTTCTTTAAAACATCATCTGCCTTAATAACAGAGTAGCATGCTGTAAAGGTGTATCTAGTAATTTAGCTTTAACATGATCAGGCAAATTTTGTTCCTTTAGCCAGGCATGCCTCCTAATCACAGATCCAGTAACTGCGGCCCTGCAGGAGGCCTCTAAGGAATCAAAACCACATTGCAAAGCATGCTTTCCAACATGTTCAGCTGCATGCAATAATTCCTGCAATTCTTTATTTTCTGCACATTCAGAAGTCAACATCATTTTCTGTTTCAGCAATCCCATAACATGTTGTTGATACTTGAGCATATGAAACTGGCAGTTTAAGGCCCTAACTGCCAAGGTTGCAGATGTATAAACCTTTTTCCCCATCTATCCAGTGCCCTTGAATCTCTGTCAGAGGGGTTAAGATTTTTTGCTGTTGAGGCCTCAACTCCCTTTGGACCCTGTGAAATAGTTCAGGATCAGCAGCAGGGTTTCTAAATAAAAATTTGTGAGAGTCAGGAACCCTGTAATATCTGTCAGGCTTGCTGGGAGCCGGAGGTAAGGAGTCAAGGATCAAGCTAGACTCCGAAAACACATCATCCACAATGTCTAAAACAGGGGTATGGCTAAAGGCCTGTGCTGAGGGAGAAAGAGGAAATCCCTGAGCCTCTTTTTTGACTCTGGAGAAATCTCAACTCTCCCAGTGAAAATGCTCCCACAAAGTATGCAAGTATTCTCCAAATGAATAATCCTCAGGAGGTGATGCAGACGGTATAGACGCCTCTGCATCAGAATCCTCATAGGGAGGTATAGATAATTTCTGATCAGAAGAGGAATCAGAAGAAATAGAAACCTGATCTGAAGATTCATAATCAGTGTCTTGCCTAGGCCTCTTATCTGGAGGGTGATGGGAACCCCTGATCAAGGTAATAAGGTCTTCAGCCAATTTGATCATCTGTTTTTTAGGCATAGAGGCCTGTGCACGTGGCTCATGCGTCGGTGTTTGAGTTTTAGAAGTTGCTTTTGTCTTTGGTTTTGCAGCTGTCGCCGGTCTGATATAAAAATGTTGAGGCCTGAATACACCCTCAGAAGCCAGTGCCTGCTCAGCGGCTCCGGACCCATCCGAGGGAGATACATCTGTGGGTCCAATACTTTGAGTATCTCCCGGCATGCCGGACTCCACATGGGTGTCAGTAGGGGCCTGCGACTCGAAAATAGCGGGTATCAGGGGCTGTGAAAGCTCCTCAATGAGTACCGGCGAACCGGCGACTGGCTTAGGAGAAGCTTTGTCATCGGTTTTGGACCTTGACTGTCTGTCTCTGTCTTTTTATTTGCGTTTTTTTATGTACTCCGGTAGTCGGATTGCTATCCGACGACATTTCTGGGTAGTTAAATCAGTTTCCAAAATACTTTGTGGCAAAAATATACAGACACTTAATAGTGCATTGGTTAAATCTAGCACAAAACCGACAGCCAGGCACGTTGTGATCAGGGCCTAGGCAAGGAATACAGTATAAATGGAAATCCTTATGAGGTATTTGTTTCCCACAAGTAATACAATTATTAACTTTTTCTGACATCGGTATGGAGCAAGAAAAAAGTTTCCCCAATGGGGTACTTAGCTTTAGTGAAGACTTTGGTTCTGAAACTCAAACTCGAATATTTCAGGAGTCTGCCGACCCCGGCACTTGCGAAATGCGTCTGCTTCGGGCACCGCACGGCAAGAAAGACTAAAGAAAATGGCATCGGCTGCTTGTTTTATACCCCTGACAACCTGACATCATGGAAGAGGAGACAGCAACCGACTCAGGACCCAAGACTTTGGAATTCTGGTTGACTGATGGTAACTTGCCAGCAGATTACCCAAATGTAATGACTGCAACAGTGAAACACGGAGAACATCTGAAACTATTCCATCACTATGGTGAGGGTATGGCTCTTCTTCAAGAAGACAGTCACCAAGTCCGAAGAGGTCATTCTGAAAAGGAATTCTCCCTTCCACCAAAACAAACACGCAGGATGGAATTCTCAGCTTCCCTCTTCAGATAGAATACTCCTCAGTCAAGCTATGTATTTTATTTATTTATTTATTGTGTTTGTTTGCTGGGAAAGTCCACTGGGCCTAAAAGAGCCCATTTTCAGTGGAGGCCCGGGAAAATATTAAACATTAATTGGTATAAAAGCAGATACAGTGTTACATGTAGTGACTGCAGTAATATATAAAGAACATATACATAAAAGCACAAATTTTGCTGGTTGCCAGATGAATTCAATCAGACCGGTATAAACAAAGATATATTAATCAGCATTATTGTACCAATATCAAGCGATGAAAAATAATAATTATGATGAAAATATCAGTCAGCAGTAGCAAAAAGCATAGGAGTTTAGTTATCATATAAGGAGAAGGTGAGGTTATAGAGCAGGCACATAGCCAGGAATAGTTGAGATGTTTTTTCAGTATTTGTTTGAAGGTGGTGGTGCTGCCTGTGTTTCTTATAGAAGAAGGATGTGAGTTCCATAGTTTGGCAATGGATGCTGTGCAGTTACATTATAAGCCTGCACTTCTAACTAGACTAGAACACCTTTTCAGCCAAACTTGTAACAGGATATTTAGAAGTTCACCTCTTGAATATGTAGACAGTTATTTCCTCCTCCTTGAGCTCAGATGCAGGAAAGAGGAAAACTACTCAGGCACCTGCTCCATACTACAAAGATGAATCCAGTCAGATGAAATGTGTAGTTGAAGTCTCAAATGCTCCAACATGACAGAGTAGAATATTCTCTTACCTACAATGTCCAAGGTTTTAGACTCCTTTCCCGGGGGTAAGGTGGCAAGATGCCATAATCTCAGGGACTCTTGCGAGATCACTGAAAAATTGGCTCCAAGAGTTCTGTTCAGGATCTCACTCCATTCAAACATGGTTTTAAACACAGCATTGACTTTCAGAATCTGGATGCATCCAGGCTGCCTATATGGCACCAATGACTGGCTAACACAAGACAGATGACCCAAGGAGGGTTTCTCTCCCATCAACAGATACATATTAAACATGTTAATGGATGGAAGGCATGGTAGTCACAAGGAACAAGGTCAGTCCATAGTGAATTCATGAGCATTAACACTTCTCCACAGACACAGTCATCAGTGAGAGTGCTGTAAGGTAGGGAGGATTCTTCATCCTAATTGATTTCAGAGACAGTGGTTTCTGGGTCCTGAGAATGTTTGCACAATTCTCAGGAAAAAGACAGGACGTCCCGATCAGATCCAGTAGGGACAAGCTTGTGTAGTCACAGTGCAAGGGCTTGACCATGCAGTGGGAAGCTATGTCTGCTAAGTGAAAGAGATCCATCACTCAGCAGTTTCACATCTACGAGGACAGAGGTTATTTGACTCAAATATCTGCTTGACGTCAAAGGTCTTAACACTGTGGCCTGTAATGGGAAAACAAAAGAGCTTCACCATTAAATGGTGGGGGAAACCAGAGAAAAGGCCTTCACCTGAAGTAGCAGCATCATAAGAATGGAGGAACCAGATGGCACTCTTGGAAATAAAGGGTACTTTCTTAGTATATCAGTTGATGTACAGTCATGCCTTACACCACAGGCTAATAACAAGGCATGTGGAGCCAAGCATGAGGTTTCTAGAACCTCTGTGATGCCTACACAGATCAGCTGTGAAGGTACCACTTACAGCTCCATCTTCCTGGAAAACTAATCCACTAAGAAAAGTGGACTGCTTTGCAATAACTCAACATTCTCTCTTCAGGACCCAGCCTCATGTCTACTGGACCTGGAAGAAAAAAGGGCCTCAGCTAGGTGTCCCAAGAAAGCCAAAATTCACTCTCATAGGAGGACATACTACTGACAAGAGCCATGAAAGGTTCCCATGACATCCAAGGACAAATAATCTTGTGTTCACCATTACCCACATGGGGGGCTGGGAGACAAGAGCTACATACCAAACAAAATACAAGGAACAGACTAGGCTACTGAAAGAGAACCCCTAGAAAGGAGGTAATCATACCATAATGCCATTCCCCTGACATTCTGCTCTAGGAGAAAGAGGAGGTTTGTGATCCCCCAGCAGCAGACAGGGCCTGCTTCTGGATGGCCCCATTCCAAAGGATAGAAATTGGTCCAGCCTTAGTGACTATCAACTCCACCTAGAAATTGTTGCTTCTGAGGGTAAGGCACTCCATGGAATGGGTGGTGGCAACAAAACACACACAGAAAACATGCTGCCAACCAAGCCCATAAATGGAAGGCAAGAAATGAATTAGCCCCCACACCCCCGATCAAGACCAGCCCAGAAACCGACTCACAGATCCAAAGGGAGCCCAAAAGAGCTCCTTATCCTCCCTACCTCAGTTAAGGGGCATTTACTGGACTAGACCACAGCTCTAGTCCCAGCTCTACACAGACTGACCAGGAGGACGACAATCCTCAACGAGCATTAAAAGGACCAATAGATATTTTCAGCAAGCAGGATGCCCTGGTAACTAGGAAAAGAACAAATAGATGACAACAGCACATGGTAAATGAAGCCTGGATTTTCGTGTCATGTAACAAAACAATGCTGGTCCTTATAAGACAAAGCAAAACCAGCATAAAGGCAAAGGCTACCAGACAACAATGAACAGCTCCTGGGTGGGAATGTAAGCAGACTGTCTAATCAAAACAGACCATCCCAAAAGACTGCCACTAACAGAGCCTGGTCATCTCCAGTGGGATGACCCTTACCCAAAGAAACTCGAGGCCAAAGCCTCAGACATAGCAATGAGGAAAGATTTCCTACTGCTTCAGCACAGGTCCTAGGAGCCAACACATGAAAAGGTCCAAGAGGCATATAAGGCCATACCAAACAAAAGGGGGTGTAGCACCCTAGAGAAAAGGGAGGGATCACCACTAAAACTTCCCTAAAGCAGGTAAAGGGGGCTACAACCTTTGAAATCTTTGCCCCCTCCACAAACCTCACACAGGACAGGAGGACATTCACCTAGAGGAGAGGGAGTGGATGATTAGGCAGCCACTCTTTCTCAGCTTTTCTCATTCACTCCCAAGCAGAATAAGCAGTATCCATAACCTACAGGACAAGAGTCCATCCTTGCCCTTCAGCTACGTGATGGGTGTCCCCAATAAAGAGAGGGGACAGAAAAGATGGCAGACTAAGTGGAAAATAAGAAGTTATGTACTCACCATAACGTTCTATGTATGTACTCCATCTCGCCTCACATTTTTACCCGTGGGTTCAGAGCCGAATATCGGCTCTGACTCGGCCAAACTTATTTCTAGCTCAAAGTCTTCTATTGGCTGGGCTAAGAAGGTATCCCATGCTGCACTGCTCCATATCCCCAGATCTAGTTTGCTGCGAACACAACATTCATACCCCATGCATAACAACATCCAAGTAAAGAGGAATAAACTAAAGGTGAGGGGAGCTCTAAAAACCAGACCTAACCTCCAGATCCTCCAGGAAGAGGGAAGGTGGGAGGGTAAGTAAGAATGTGAGGCGAGATGGACTACATACATCGAACGTTATGGTGAGTATATAACTTCTTGATGTTATGTAGTCCAATCTCACCTACAGTCTTACCCGTGGGACAGCGTCCCCAGCACCTACATCCTGGGAGGCTCAGAGGAAGATACTCCTGAGTACTGTGGAACCAAAAGAAGACCTGCCCCTAGATACCACATCCAGCTTGTAATGAGTAACAAAGGTGTGAGGAGATGCCCAGGTAGCTGCAGCACAAATATCATCCATAGACAATCTGGCCTGATAGGCTGTAGATATGGATACAGCCCGAGTAGAGTGAGCCTTGACTGGAAACGGTAGGTCTTTACCCCCTGAGGAATAAGTGAAAGAGATGCAATTTGATATCCATCTGGATAGGGTGATTTTGGAGACAGGGGACCCAAAGGGGTTGGAAGGGTGGCCTAATGGTTAATGTGTTTGCCTTACAAACACAAGGTGCAGGGTTTGAGTCTCACAAAGGATAATTGGCTAAGCTTAAAATGGCTCGCAAGGGCAGTTAGCTTAGTACTAATCTATGAACCTATGAACCTAATTCTGTTTTCCGAAAAGGAGACAAACAGCTGATCAGATTTTCGGAGATCTTTGATTCTGTGCAGATAGAAATGTTAACTGTGTGTGTACATCCAATTGATGAAATTTAAATTCTGCCTTGTTTGAAAAAATGGGGAAAAAACACTGGCAACTCAATAGATTGATTAAGATTAGATATGGACGCAACTTCAGGAAGAAAAGAAGGGTTTGGTATAAGAGAAACCTTGTCCTTGTGAAAGATTAAGTATGGAGGTTTGAAAGAAAGAGCTTGAATTTCTGAAACATGTCTGGCTGATGTGATGGCTATTAAAAAGGTAGTTTTCCACGTCAAGAATTTTAAGTTACAGGTAGCTGCAGACTCAAAGGGTGGTGAAGTAAGGGCTTGCAGAACAAAATTTAGATCCCAGGGCATGATCGGTTCTGAGACAGGAGGACGGAGTAACAGAGTGCCCTTCAGGAAAGCCTTACAGAGTCTGTGAGCCATCAGACTAGGTTCATAAGCAACATGAAAATTAGAAATGGCTGCCAATTGAACTTTAATGGTAGCGGACGCTGAGCCCTGCTGGAAAAGCATAGACAAAAACTCCCAAGACAGAAGCAATTGGAGCTGTGTAACGGTCAATTCCTTGGGTATGAGCCCAAATAGAAAACCTCTTCCATTTGCTGGAATAAATCTTCCTAGTAGAGGGCTTATGAGAGGAAGATAAAATATGAAATACCTCAGGTGAAAAATGATGAAGCCTAACTAACGACGGAAGTGGAGTAGCCAGGCTGTCAACCGTAGGGTCCGCAGAGAGGGATGGAACTGTCCCATGTGTGTCAGTAAGTCTGGTTGTGGGTCCAGAGTCCAAGGTGTGTCCACAATGTAGGGATGGAGAAAGGGGAACCAGACTTGACGAGGCCAGTGTGGAGCAATTAGAATCATTCTGCTTCCCGAGGACTGCACTTTCTGAATCACTTTTGATAGCAAGGGAAAAGGAGGGAAAGCATAAAGCAGACCGGAGGGCCAATTGTGGACTAGAGCGTGCCTGGGCGACTCCCCCTGTGGGGGGATCAACGTGAAGTAGCTGCTGCATTTGGCACTGAAGGGGCTGGCAAAAAGGTTGCAGCAAGGCTGACCCCATTTGCTGAAGACTGGTTCTGCAACTAGACGATTCAGGGACCACTCGTAAGGCATCAGAATAGCTCTGCTTAGCCTGTCTGCTATCACGTTGGACTTCCCCGGAATGTGCGTTGCCACCAGAAACAGTTGGGAAGATACTGCCCACTGCCAGACTAGCATGGCCTCTCTGCACAGGGGGTATGATCTGGTTCCTCCCTGCTTGTTCAGATACCACACCACTGACATATTGTCCGAGTGTATTGTGATAGTCCCGAGAGGTAGAAAGCTCTGAAGTGCCTGCAACGCAAGTAGCACCGCTCTCATCTCTAGGACATTGATATGTAGATGTATCTCGTGATCTTGCCACGTGCCTTGGACTGTCCTGCCTAGATAATACCCCCCCCCCCAATCTGGGAGGCGCGTCCGTGGTCACTGTGGCAAACGGGGGTGGTGGAATGAAGGGTTTTCCCCTGTCCAGATTGTTGGTGCAAAGCCACCAACGGAGATCCTGTCTGCATCTGTCCATGAGCAAAATAGAGTGGGAAAGTGGAAGTCTCTTGAGAGACCATTGAGCAAAGAGGAGCCATTGAAGGAGCCTCATGTGCAATCTCGCTAGAGGGACTAACATAATTGTTGTTGTCATAGTCCCCAGGAGTTGGAGAACCCATCTTGCCTTCGCTTTCCTCAGGGGTAACAGGACGTGCACCTGTTGCTGTAAGCCTCTGATTCTTTCCTGCAGTAGAAAGGCTCGCATTTGATCGGTGTCTAGCTCTGCACCTATAAAAATGACACGCTGTGAGGGCAAGAAGGCAGATTTTTCCCAGTTCAGTGTTATGCCCAACTGCTGACAGAGAGTGATGGTAGCGCCCCCTGGTTTGGATTAGTAGATGACTGGTGGGGGCTGTGAGGAGCCAGTCGTCCAGATACGGAAACACTTGGAAATCTTGACGTTTCAAGCGAGCTGTCACCACCGCCATACACTTGGTGAACACCCTGGGGGCTCTGGTGAGACCAAAGGACAGGGCTCGAAACTGAAAATGACTGGCTCCCAGCCGGAAGCGTAGGTGACTCCTGGATGCCCTGCCCATTTTGATATGGTAGTAAGCATCCTTGAGGTTGATGGAGCACATTCATACTTCTTTTCCCAACAATGGGAGAATTGACTGTAGTGTGACCATACGGAACTCGGACTTTTGTACATAGTTGTTCAGTTGGCTGAGATCTAATATGGGTCTCAGGTCCCCTGTTCTTTTCGGCACCAAAAAGAATCTTGAGTAAGTCCCTAATCCGATCTGGTCTGAGGGGACATGCTGGATGACTCCTTTTCCTAGCAGCTTTGAAACCTATGAAGCTGCGTGATCCCTTTGACTGGGTGGAACGTCCGGGATTTTTCCGACTGGAGGGGGATCTGATGAAAAGGGGATGACATAACCTCCGGAAATTATTCGTAATACCCATCGGTCCTGGGTGATGCTTTGCCAGGCTTCCAGGTATAACGATATTCGACCCCCGACTGGCTCCAGAAACGCACAGTCGGGTATCCCATCAGGAACGACTGTAGGGAGAGCGCAAAAGGAATCGCGGTCTCCCGAATTGCGGGGGCCCCCTCTGCCTCTAGGGTGGCGTCTCCCTGAATAACCTCCCCCTCCTCTGCCTCTGGAGGGGGCCTCACCTTGTGCACTGGGAAAAAACCACTGTGATTTTTTGAACCACATCTTCCCACCTCTCTGGGCCTTGGGGTAAGGCCTGGAGGGAAGGGAAGGGAAAAACGGACCCCTACAGCAGACAGTCTTTCCCTCTTGCTCGCACCTGGTGAGGGTGTCTTTCACCTTAATTCTGAACAAAGAAGCTACTAACTAGGATTACTGTAGAGGACTAGAGTTTTTCGGCTCATCCGGACTGTATTCAGTGGATGCATGCTCACCCTAGACTGTAAAAGCTACTAATAGCATAGATATTGCCACTATACATTAGCGATACTGCTAACAAGGCTGTTTATACGGGGAACCTGCATATTTTTACACTTTAATAGCCACTTATTATATGAGAGTTATAAGCTGTGTGGTAATAAGCTGGCCTATGTACACTTAAATGCTCTGTGTTTCTACAACTGTGGTTAAGTGTTATATATATATATACTCATTGCCTCTTAGTCTATGAATAGGAACTATACTGTTTCAATAGGGTTAAAGGAGTTTTTTTTCTGCTTTTATGCTGCCGCTAAACCATGCTGAGATTCCTAACTAGTCCCTAGATATTAGTGAATACTTAGAAATGTATTTGTATGTCAAGCCCTACACAACCTTTCCTATGCTTCTATGAACCTAATATGTGTTTGAATTGATTATATTCTACTTTTTTTACAGTGCTGAATTTTGTAAATGCATTTAACTATACTCAAATATGGAATTAAGTTTACTTAACAGCCACATCATTACCATTCTGACCGTTTGTTGGTACTGCCACTTGATCTGATATTTTTATTGTGTAACTGCTTATTGGCCTGCTACTAACACTCTGTTTACCTACCATTTGTCTTCTCTCTCCGTTTATTTACCCAGCTCTCCACCCTGCTTGCCCTGAACTAGGGAATGAGAATCTGCCCTGCCTGAAGGCCAAGAACTAAACCTTATGCTAAGACTATTGGTCTCTACCTGAACTAAAGAATAGAGCCAATCCTCTCCCTAAGCCTCTATCCCACAAGGAACCAAGAAAGTATGTGTTATAACTATTGTAGTTAATACTATACTTGAATTATATAATGCCATGTACCTGGGGACTTCTCTCTAGCCAGGTCAGCCAGCAAACTCACTCTACTCTAATCCTTCCTCCTAAACCTTATCACACTACCCACGTGTAATCTATGCTGCTAACTCCTGTTACCCTCCACTACTCCTAGACCTGACAACACTCTTGGAAAGCTAATTGTATTTTCTATCCTTTTCCAATAGATGGTATCCTTCTCCTAGTATTTGCTTTGTAAATCTATCTCATTGTTCTGACATATAATTTATTATACACATTGCTTATTTCTTTTCTTTGTTATCCCAGTCCTGCTCACTCCTCTCTATTCTCACAACTACTCACTCTCCTCCATTCACATCTTCACCTTACCTCAGCAGTCAGCACTTCACTGATTGCTCTTGGGGTCCTCTTCCTTCACTGGCTCTATCCCGCTCCGTTCGCCCTGCGGGCTCACTCCGCTCCCCTACCCTGCCCCCAATTCCCACCTGCCCCCAGTGCTCCTACATTTATTCACCCAAACCATACCCCCTTCAATAACCACCAATCATAACATCCCACCCCTTAAAGTGCCAGAACCACCACACCCAAGACTCAGCTTGTAATCCAACTAACTTATCCTTTCATTACTCTATATACAACCCTGCCATAATGTCATTCATATCTACCTCTCCACAATGGAAAATCCAACTTCTATCTTCCTTCATACCTATTCTTATTATATTTTACCTACTTACATTTTATGAACATCTCCACCACATAAACCTTTGTTACCAAACAAAGCAAACCTCCTCAACACCATTAGCTTACACTCAAAGCCATTCAAGCACACCCAGCACAATAGCCTACCTACCAGCAAAATATCACAGACTAACTCACATCAGATACTATAGGCCAAAAGCTAAAAAATCTCTGTTCCTAACATCTAAACCTCTGCAACGTACACTTAGAAATCAACCCCAATATTTAATAGATGGAGATATCCATCCCAATCCAGGCCCAAATTCTATCCAGTCTAGAGAGAACCATAACACAACCCCCGCTACTACGCAACTCCTTACCAGACCTCCCAACTCACTACTGATAGCCCATCTTAACATCAGGAGCATAAATAATAAGGTTGCCCAAATACATGCTCTCATGGATGTGCATTTGTTTGATATCCTGTGACTCACTGAAACTTGGCTCAAACCATCTATACAAGACAACAAATTTATTCCACCAGGGTATAGCATCTTAAGACAAGACCGAAAAGCTAAAAAAGGAGGTGGAGTAACTATACTATATAAATCCAGATTACAGGTGACCTCTACTGACTCTAACCCCCCTCTAACTAGTAATGAAGAAATACTTATCTCCAAAATTCAACTCAATAATTGTAAATCCATATACATTACTGCTGTCTACCTTCCCCAGGGAATAACTCTAATACCCTAGAAAATATCCTAAATTGGCTTTCAACCAATTATCCCCAAGAAACAATAGTACTCTGTGACTTTAATATCAACTGGAAAAGCTGTACTTCTGAACAGCCCTCTACCCATCTTAACCTACATGGGTTTACTCAAACTATTAGCTCTCCCACAAGGACCAATAAACACAATAACAATGAAAGCACCCTAGATTGGATTCTGATAAATAGACATCACCAAAGTTACAAAGTAGGGACTCTCCCTGAGGATATAAGCGACCATGCACTCACCTTCATAATCAGATTTAAGAGTGACATCCCAAGTCCAATTACCTATAGAACAATAAGGAGCAATAAAAATTTTAACCCTGATATCTTCCAAAATTAACTTAAAGCATGCAACTGGTCACCCCTCAAAAACTTAATTCTAGAGGAAGCAGTAATCTGCTTTAATACTAAATTCTTAAGTATTCTTGACCTCCATGCTCCAAAAAAAGACCATTAGAACTAGGAACAAACCTGCCCCCTGGCTCTCAAAAGAGACAAAACAAAAAAATGCTCCTCAGAAATAAAGTCTTGACCAAATGGCATACTACTAAAAACCCAGAGGATCACATAAAGTTCAGACAGCTAAGAAATGATACAAAAAAAGCCATTCTGTCAGACAAAAGAAACTATTACATTCAACTCCAACATACCCAGCAAAACAAACCACAAAAATTTTGGGCAGGGATAAACACACTCTTACACCCAGGCCATTCTGTCACTCCCTCCCCTGGAGGTACTGACCATGACAATCCAAAGCAAATCGCAAGTACCTTTAATACATTCTTCACTGAGACCATTCAGTCTCTTGCCAATCAACTAACTCCTGACAGCTCATCTCTGACGCCCTCTAATACTACCTTACCTCCCCCATTTCATCTTAAACCTGTCCCTATATCCTTTATCTGTACCCTTTTACTAAAACTCAAACCTACCACCACTTCAGCAGATCTCTTTCCTGCAGAATATCTGCAAAAAGCTGCAAATGCCATAGCCTACCCCATCTCCATTCTGATTAACAGAACAATCTCTGAGGGCACTATTCCTTCTATTTGGAAGATCGCACATATTATCCCCCTTCATTTATATATATTTTTTTACTTTTTATATTTTTGTTATTGTGCTATATATTGTTCATAGTTATTTATTTATCTATTCCTTATATATATATATATATATATATATATATATATATATATATATATATAAACTTATAGTAAAGAATTTATAACTATATACATGAATAGTATTTATATGTATTGATATATTTTTACATGCTTTCAGTTCTATTAGTTGATATTATTAATAATGCTATATTCATTTAGGAGTTTTTTTTACCTAATGAAGGAGTACGCTATTTTTCTGTATTGTTTTGTTGCGATTTCATGTAATACTTTGCTGCTAGACAACAGAGCAGATCTGGGTTTCTATGCACTACTGTTGTAAGTGCTTTCAGCTGGGTATGATTATTCCTAATTAATTAAGCAATTATACGAATTAAATGAGTTGATGGTATTTAAATACTGAGATTTGTATGGTATATTGAAATCTGAGGAAGCGTACTATGACAGTACGTGAAAGCGCTTATTCGAATAAAGACTGGATTTTATTCATTATTTTGTGGTGTTCATGTCCAGTTTTACTCTATTATTTCTCTCCTTTATTTGGGACTACGACCTTTGGACAGCAGCTGTACTTCGTTGTTTCTTATTCCCCTTCATAAAGGTGGAAACTCTAGGGAATTATCCAACTACAGACCTATTGCTATACTATCTCCACTGGCAAAAATCATGGAGAAATGCATTCATAAGCAACTGTTAAAACACCTAATAGATAACTTATTAGCTAACTGCTAACATGGCTTCAGGCCATTTCACAGTACTACTACTGCCCTTTTATCCTTCTCTGACTGTATAAACAAAAATCGCAATAACAACACTCTATCCTCAGCCCTCTTTATTGATCTCTCTAAAGCCTTCGATATGGTTAACCACCAACTTCTCATAAACATACTCAAAAACCTCTCTCTTGATGCACTGGCTATACAATGGTTTCAGTCCTACTTAAACAATAGGCAACAAGCAGTTCTGTGGGAGAACAACTTATCTCCCCATCTCCCCATTGCACTCGGTGTCCCCCAAGGTTCTATACTTGGACCTCTTCTATTTTCTATTTTCATCAACGACCTGCATACTGTAATTCCTCAAGCTTCCATAATACAATATGCAGATGACTCCACATTAATATGCTCAGCCCCAACTCCATCAGACCTTCAGTCTCTCACCCAAAAAGTGTTTAACATAGTTGAGGAATGGTTACTACACCAGTGCCTCATCCTGAACCCCCAAAAAAACAAACTCCTACTTTTTACTCCCACCAATAGAGCCACACCACTACACTTTACTGTCACATCGAACAATGGAACCATCATATCCCCCAACTCTACCACAAAAGTCCTAGGGGTACTAATTGACAATAACCTTAACTTTGATAGTTACATTAACAATACCATAAAAACAGTCAACAAAAAACTAGGCTCCCTCTATAGAATCAAATCCTTTCTTACCCCACTAGCAAGATCTACTATTGCCCAGACTCACTTAATCTATACCCTTCTCTATGCCTCCCCTACATATACTAACCTCTCAAAAAACAACATGAACAAACTGGCTGTCTCCTATAACAATATTGCTAGATTTGCAACAGGCTCTATATTCAGAACCCATTACTGTATTAATTATGAACAACTAGGTTGGCTAGAGTTACCAAATCGACTTCTATTTCAACAATTAACATTTGCCTACAAAATCCTGTATCAGCCTAATAACACACCAATTCTTACCAACCTTATCACCCCCTACAGCAACCTTAAGACCCTATGCTCATCTAATAAAATACTAGTACAAATAGGCAAAACCTACAATAAGGCTGGGGACTCTCTGTTCTCTAATACCGTGGGTAAAACCTGGAACTCTCTTCCCCAGTGACCTGACCTCCCTTTCTTCACTAACACAATTTAAAATCAAGCTTAAAACCTACCTCAAATCCCATTGGTTATGCACCTGTATGAACCCAGACTAACCTCTCATGTCATTTTTTTCACAAAGATACCTGTCTTATTACTGTATATACTAACTGCCTAATGAAAACTATAAATATAACAGGCCTTAAAATTGATTAGATTCTCTATCTATATCCAAAAATGTCTTTCAGACTACCTACTATGTTAACAAAAGATACTTATAAGATTCTGCAATCAAATGTGATTTGAAGTGAACATATTTCCTTATATTCTACTCTACTCCCATCTATATGATCTTTCATGTATCAAATAGCTTAACTTTGTATTGTACTTACACCTGTGAAATTTTGTTTTGTTTTTATATATAATATTGTACTTTACTTTCGAGGAGCTTTTCTCCCCGGGCCTCTGCTGAAAATGGACATGTATCCAACATGTATCCATTGTCCAGCTGGACTAGCCCAGTCAACAAATGTAAAATAAAAAAATAAATAAAAATAAAAGAAAGAAGAACCATCAAAGGGGGCATCAGTGAAAGAAGACTTGAATGCCAACCCGAAATGACAAAGGCACATCCAGGCTTGCCTCCTAAAGGCGACTTCCTGAGCTTGCTGCCCTACTCGCTCCCTCGGCTGCACATGAAATGAGCCACATGGAGGAGTTAACGATAGAATTGAGGGTAGACACCTGGGCATTAACCGTCTGGGCCACCGCCTCAGGAACGTTATCCGTGAGAGTATCTCCTAACTCCTTGAGGAGATCTCTCTGGAGCAGAGTAAAATGAGACAGGTAGTTCAGCGACCGTAAGGTAAAGGTTGCTGACGAGAGGGTACGCTTCCCGTATTGGTCCATGGTCCTAGACTCCTTGTTAGGAGGATGGACAGAGGAAGAAGTCTCGGCTAATTCCTCCTGAGTGGCCGCCGCCACCACCATGGCATCCACAGGGACGACTCTGGAAAAAACACCTTACCCGGGGGAGCAGACAGAAATTTATTGGGTCTCCTGGGTACGGGTTCCACAGAATCAGAGTTCTCCCACACCCTCAGACAAATTAAATCCAAGAGCTCGTTGAAGGGTGGGGACACCCAGGAGGCAGAGGGCTGAGCACCAAAGGCCTTCAGGAAGACCGACTCCTCCTCGGAGGGGGCTTTGGACGGCCAGTCACCTCTTTGTTTCAATATCTCCCGGATGTCGGAGAAAGAAACATCGTCAGAGGCTGACTTGGGGGACCCCTCTGATTCCTCGAGGTCAGTATCGGAGGTGAGAGACTCATCCTGGGAGTCTATGTGCTTCCTCTTGCACGTTTTCTTTCTAGGGGGCTCCTCAGGCAAAAACTCTGAGGGACCCTCAGAAACTTGGGGACCACTCGTGGGGGTATCCCTAGGCCTTGGGGCTCCGCTGTCTACAGATAGGTGATCAGAGGCTCTCACTGGAGTGGTAGGGGACAGAATGACCAACCCGCATGATGTGGCTGAAGATCTGGCCAGCGCACTTCGCATGGCCTTAAAGGTTGCCCCCCCCCCCGAGTCCGAGGACCAGCCAGACTCAGAGATCATGACAGGAGCCGGGGTTCCACGAGCCGAGGCACCGACCAGGAGACTAGGAACCGAAAGGTGTCCAGAGGTGTCCCCTTCGGGCCCGACTGCAGAATCCTGAGTCCCGAACCCCGTGGACAGCACCGACGGGGTCGGAGCTGATGTCGGCACCGATAAGCCCGGAGGGGCCATCGGAACCAACCTAGGAACATCACATGGAGCGGAGCATTCTGGCTCCGAAGACAGAGATGCGCTCGGAGGAAGAATAATCGAAGAAGGTATCGGGACAGGCTCCGGAGTCGACTGGGACGGAGCAGAGAACAATTTAGCCAAAACCGGTGATTGAAGGAGCCTCTGCACCACCCTATCGACATCCACATCTGAAAGTGTCCTGGAAGATTTGGAGGACAGGGAGGGCGATCGGGATCTCCTCTCAGGTGACACTGGTCTAGTACTGGGCGATCGGCTCCGAAGAGGTTCCAATATAATTGGAGCCAACGCCGGTTCCATCAACACAGACACTTCCTGCAGTTCCGAGGACAGTGGAGCTGAGGAGGCCGAAGCTAGTTTCATTACTTTTATTTATGAACATCTAAATGACATAAAAAACAGGAAAACCACCAACGCCTTATATAGACATTCCTTGTGTTGTGACAATTTTGAGAAATACATGTTCAGAATTTTAGAAATAGTACATATTAATCCCAGAGGGGGGATTGGAAAAACATTTTAAAGAAAAAAGAGAGCCAGTGGCAACTTAGACTGGAAGCTATGTTTATGCCAGGCCTCAACGACTATGTTTCCCTGGCACCTATGTTGCATGAAAAAGCTAACATTATATAGTTGCAACAACAAAAATCTTTAAATACAATAAGGTTTTTATATTATTATTACATTCAAAAGTAGTTTAAGTTGTTTTTGGGTAGTTTTACATAATTGTTTCATGTTATAGCAATGTGTTTGTTTATTTAAAAAAATATTTTTGTGTCTATTATCTTTTTAAATTGACAAATTGATCAAATGTGATGTCACAAGACTTTTAGTATTTAAATGTTAATTGAATTAGGTTCAGGTTTTATTTCTGAAGAAGTCTCTTAGGAGATGAAAGCGCTAAAATAGTTCATTAAATCAAATGATTTATTAAATTTGGCTATTTTGTACAGTTTTTGTACTCCGTTTCTGTCCATTCAGTGTCCAGTTCGTTTTGGTTTTGGTTATAGTGTTTTATTTTATTCTTTCTTTAGTTTCATTACTTTCTCCGGTGGCTCTGAGGAGACTGAAGGAGCCGGCGATCTCTTTTTTGATTTTATGGATTTTGATTTTGAACTGGAAGCAGAATCCATAGTCTCTTCGAACGAGGGGTTTCAAGAGTCCCTTCAGAATTAAATTATTCTTTCTTTCTTGGAGCACCCTGGGACTAAAAGCATGGCAGAAGCTGCAGGACTCCTGCAGGTGGATTGCTCCCAGATAAACGCATACTGAATGTCCATCGGTGATGGACATCTTGTAACCACACTTAAGGTTTATGCTCCTCGGAATCTTTGGACATCTTGAAATTAATCACAAATACCAATACAACGAGCAAGTCACTGCCTGACTGGAAAAGCAATTACAGGCACACAAAAACACCACACTAAGCGCGGGAACAACTTTTTCCACAAACAGCAGCACACACAATCCTCAGAAGGGACATATACTAAGACGACTAGGGCTAAAAACCTCTAACTAAAACGGTTTTAGACCAAACTCACATACAGAACAAGGAAGACTGACACTAAAACCTCTCATTCAAACAGTTTTAGATAGCAAAAAACAAACACAGGGACAAGTAAGGGGATGGACTAGGTCCTCTAACTGAAACGGGGCCTAGCCCGTTGGAACAGCTAGTGGGATACCACAAAAAACAATCCCACTACAAAATATACCCAAAAAACACCAAATAGAAATAGCTATTAAAATAGCTTTTGTTTGTAACAAATTCTCTCAAGAAGAAGAAAAAAGGTACTTAGCCACAGCCAAGAGCGAGACCACGTCCGAGCTACACGAGCGGCAAATGAGATCTGGGCATATGGAGCAGTGCAGCATGGGACACCTTCTTAGCCCTGCCAATAGAAGACTTCGAGCTAGAAAAAAGTTTGGCCGAGTCGGAGCCGAAAACCCACGGGTAAGAATGTGGGTGAGACTGGACTACATAACATCAAATGGTTCTATCCCATTTGGAAAAAAACCCTCAGGTCAACTTGCCCCAGGACACTTAACAGGGTCAGCAGGATCATTACTCTAAGCAGACAAAAGGCTCCTGGCTTTGCATTTAGGGCATCTGTAGACTTCTACCCTTCACAGGAAAAGAAGACTTAGGCAGTTGGGAAGGGAATCCTTTATGACTTTACTTATGATGGAGGCAAACAAGAACTGCAACTCTTACCTGAAAAGTCCATCCATAATGAAGAGTGTAAGAAACTAATGGCCAGAATTTTGGGAGAGGGAGCAGGGGGTGTTGCTTTGTATACTAAACCTTTCTAAAGGTGCATAGTCATGCTTACTAAACTGGCCAAGGCAACCACTCTGAACCCCACAGGCTAATGCGCGACACAGTAAGCACAACATTTACCAGAGTCAGAACAATGACTTTCTTGAGAGATTCATCAGTACTTACTAAGCTACTGATCTGTGAAGATCTTTAGAAGCCTAGCCATATATTTTGATGAACCTTTAACCCCTTATACGTTAACTACAAATAAACCATAGACAAGCAAAACATTTACATGTGCTCCCTTATCCATGTGGGACAAGGCTGCTAAACCAAGGGTGAATTTGCAGTTTTGTTTGGATAGTGTAACAGAAGTACTTTGTTTTATGTGGACAGAAAGGCTATTTCAAAGTAGTAGTAATCACTGTTATACATATCTGCTCCTCCATATTCTATTTATGTTGTAAAACAGACTGAAAAGTCTTCAGTGGGTGTTTATGCCCTTAGTGCACTTACAAATATGCAGCACTTTGAACAGGATACAGTCTCCCAAGACTCTGTAGTCAAGGCAGAAATCTCCTCTCAGTAGGCTATATGACGCCAAGAAAAGGGGCAAGCCTTTAAGATAATCCTCATAGTTTTTATGATTTAGGCCTAATACAGGAAGGATGCTTTTTTTCCCCCTGGTACAGCTATGCAGGCATGCATCAGTTAGCACCATAAAGGTTCTAATTTTATAGGTTGTACCTGGCTGAAAGTACACTTACACATTTAGATCTTCATCTTCATGGGTATGAATTTACACATGCACAAATTTTGAGTGCCGTGATTTTTGATGGCCTCCTGCTATGATTTTGAAAGTTAACAGGAGGTTCAAGCACAGCTGTCAAAGACTCCAAAAACAGGACTGCAGCCTGGACAGACAAGACTTAACAGTTGAAGGACCTTAGGGTCAATATATTCTGTCACACCTGTCTCGATCTCTTGGGCTGCCCTGCACCTCAAGTAAAAGGGGAAAAAACATGGCTTTAGATTCACAGAAGGCCTGCATAAACATTACCCTAGACACTACCCTATCTCAATTTAAGAAAACTCTCAAACAGTATTTAAAGTCTCAATGGCTATGTCCTTGCTCCAAGCCTGACTAAATATTTAGTCTTACTAGAGTACCAGTACTATTTTGAAAATTGAACTCAACTGTGTTTTAACTGTTAAGCCAGATTAGAAGTTTGTGAGATTGTATAGCTTATACTCCTCTACAGAGTCTGCAAATTTTGTTTAATTTGTACTATGTTAAGTTTGCTTGTGTAACTTCCTTTGGAGCTTTTCTCCCCGGGCCTCCACTGAAAATGTACATGTATCCAGTCGGACTATCCCGATCAACAAATGTAAAATAAATAAACCACCTGGAAATAAGGCTAAGGATGAGAAAACAAAACCAGAGCTCACAGTTGTGTTGCTGAAGTCAAACAATAGCTTTCCTTGGGTTTGCTTTAGCAGACAGCTGGCACTTAAAACCTCTAATACAGCATCTACAAATAATGGGTCCAGGGAGGGGATGATTCATGAACCCTGGCAATGGATCACTGGCAGTGCCAAGAACAATGGCTAAGGAAATCCTGTCAAGCATCACAAAGCTTACCAAAGGAAAGCATCATTCACTGAGGAGCAAATGGAGCCTGGACTCTTTCAAGGCTTCATTTATCTGCAAAACTTCACCTGCATTAAAAACAAAGGTCTCCATTACTGAACCCAGAGGTGTTTCAGCCTCTCTGAATGCTCCAAGATCCACAGATGATCACTTCAATGAAGACCCAAGCTCAAAATCTAGCCCACTCCATGGATGCTGAGAAATAAAATCCCAATGGTCATGAGAACAGCCTAAATTTGGCCACTCCAGAGAATATGGAAAATTTTAACAATGTAAACAAATAAAATACAATACAACGGGCATATGAAAACAGCAATTTAAGGAGTGAACTTTTAGGTATGAGTGTCAAACAAAGGGAAAGAAAGGAGAGTGGGTTTAAACTGTTACTGCAGCATATCACTGCATTTGTCAGCAGAAGACCATGTCTACTCCTGCACACTGGAACTTCCAAGAAAAAGATACTGAATGCCAACTAGTGGAAAGGATGAATCCAACCACAGATTAATCAATAATGGCCCTCGATGTTAAATAAGGCTGGTCATGCACACTGTCTGGCTAATTAACACCAACAGCCCAATCCACTCCAAGGCAGACACCAACAATGTGGCTCTTGAGGGCCCCCTCAACATCCAATAAAATGAAACACAGATGGCAGATTAAACCCTTACTATGTGAGAATTTGCTCGCTCATAGTTCATAGTTTAGTACTAAGCTAACTGCCCTTGTGAGCCATTTTAAGCCTAGCCAATTATCTGTTGTGAGACTCAAACCCTGCACCTTGTGCTTGTAAGGCAAACACCTTAACCATCAGGCCACCCTCCCAACCCAAATACTCGCTGCACGTCAGGAACAGACAGTTATTTCAGAAACAGATATACCTGTAGAAGGGCTTGAACAAGGCCTACTTTTCAATTACCTGGTCCTCTTACAGCCATTTGATAGAGACCAGGGGCTCAGTGTGGGGTTCTTCTGCTGATGCCTAACAGAAGAACATTCACCCACTATCATCCTCCTGGTAGTGATGCAGACTAGAACATTTTCTTTCTAGTGTGTATGTGTGTGTGTGTGTGGCCAAACAAAATCATTATATTTAAAACAATGCCTCAAGTTACGCTCCTCTCCCAGGCAAACAGACAATGCCAGTATGTGTTCTTGGCTCATTATTTACTGGCCACAACAACACTTATGCTCAGCATCAGGGACTGAATGCAGGACCATTTTACAGATCACAGGAACAACATCTGAACTGTGTAAACAGTAGACACGAGCTGCTAGACTCAGTGGTGAGGTGCATTATAATGGAGAGCATGTCTTCACCACACACGTGTAGAGTGCACATACTCCAGAATGCATGAGTTTTTGAGGAAAACAAATGTCTAAATGTAATGGAAAAGCGGACAACACCTATGCCAAGAAATCCACTCCATATTAAAATGAGCAATTTTTACCTCCTCTTAGTTTCTGGATGATGGAGACATTTGAAGAAGAGAATAAACAATTTACAGGGAACAGAGATAATCTGAATACTGCCAGATCACAGAATTAGAAGGAAAATGATTATAGGAGGACACGTTTTTTATGGGTAAACTATCAAACAGTAGAAGTAAACAGCATAATGCCTCCTATACAGATGAAAGTAAAAAGAAAATAGTCATGTCAGACTGCCATACACGGACAGTATGAATAAGATGTTTCATAATGGAAAAAGTAAGCAATAAGGGGTTGAAAAGGAGTAAAATTGGCCCAATGCTAAGAATTATAAGAAATTTTTAGCAGTCTAATCTTGTCTGGGCTTCCAGGACAAGAGAATTCCACATACTGCCATTATATTCTCCAGTTTTCTGGCAGTAAACATAGGCTTCTAAAACAAAACCCTTACGAGGCCTCAAACTCTAATTTTCTGATAAAGGACTGCCAAAAAATATAGGCAGCATATCAATTAATGAACGTTTTGCTTGAGAGGAAGGGTTTTGGTCCCACCAACTCTCCATTCTTCCAGGTTAACAAGTCTACAGCACCATAACTACAAATAAGTAAGCAAAGCTTGGTTACGGTTGAGGAAAAAAAAACTCGTATCACTGCAATTTCACAGTAGAGCTGATGCACAGAAAACCATACTGAGAGCTATGAATAAAGGAAGTTTGGATCAGGGAGACGAGATTTAGGTAGATCTCCCTTCAAAACCTGTTGACGCATTGTAGAATGGTTACCTTTCCGGCAGGCTGGATAAACCACATTATAAAACTACCACCTGAGACAAAAGTGGTAGCCCATCTTAATAGGTCTCCAGTCTCTGGGGTGGTGACACTTTTAGGATATGAAGCAGTGAAATGTTAGTCAATAAAACAAAAATTAAGATGAAAGAGAGTGACACACAGCTGATGTGGATTTTGTAGTAAGAAGCAATGAGAGGTGTGCAGAACCACACAAGTTACAAACAGACCATAGGAACTGTGAAGTTGGCCCCAAAATGCTGAATCTAGGAAAAAAATTCCACTGCGGTGACAATTAACGTAAGCACATTTCTTTTAAACACCTTTACTGAATTATCATTTGTGACATAAGAACATTTACATTTCTATAAAAACAAACTGTAGTAACAAGTAAAACTTAACATTATACTTCACATATATTGCTATACATCATATAACCTATTATTACACAAATTATTCAATTCCTGCCCCTTTTTTTAAACAAGAAACATCTTTTATCAAACCATCACTTAAAACATAAGCAAACATACATTTATATAAATGAAAACAAACCACACCAACACAATCTTAGTTGCAAGCATTTCACATCACAAACCATAACGACATACTCCAAGTTGCAAACATTATACATACATCACTTATTTTTTTTTTTTTGTGTCTTTCGGCTTTTCCCGGCTAGGGGTCGCCACAGCAGAACCCCGGTCCGCTAATGATTGGCAGTAGACTTTCACGTGCTGGCTTGCCGGGCCTAACGCACAACCTTCAACGAAGGAACGCCCATTCATGCATGTCGACACACAGAAGATGCTCTAACGGAGAATCGAACGGGCAACGTCTAACTGTGAGGCGACACCGCTACCGCAGCACCGCCACTGCGGGACTATACATACATCACTTATAATCTACCCAATTATTTTCAGTCAAATGTTACATAGCTCATTTAAGTCCTGCCCTCTTTTAAACCTCACTCCTCCCTTGTATGCATTTTCCCCACAATTCCCATTTATTTTTTTCCTATGCAGTTTGCGCCTACCTTTTTGCAAATATCTCAATTCCAGTTGTTTTATCTCTGTTACTATGTTCACCACTTGTTGGGCTTAGATTTTGACTTCCATTTTCTAGTAATTGCTTTTTGGCATCTGCCATAATTAGAGACAGCAAGGCCTTACCATGTCTAGGCTATTCCAATTCTGCATCACAGCTCAGAAAAATCATCTCCCTCATCACACCAACCTGCCCACCCAGCATCTCTGACAGTGCATCCCACAGGGAATCACTAAAGTTTGTCAACTCACTGCAATCCCAGCAAATATGTTCCCAATTACCTCTTTCTTCCCTGTCACACCTCCAACATTTGCTATCTACCTGAGGAAAAATTATCTGGAGTCTACTTGGGGTAAACATTTCCAAGCAAAAATCCTAAATCTTCCAGATTTTGTTGCATATTTGGGAGATGTACATATATCTTCCCATTGTTTATTTGTGAATTGCTTAACCAATCTCTCTTCCTAATCTTTTTTAACTTTGTCTGATTGATTCTTATAGTTATTATGCAATAGTTTACATGCTCAACTAATTATTCCTTTTTTATTGGCAGCTTCTGTTGTAGATTCTACTAAAAACTCTACCAGTGCTGGTCTTTTGTTTAGGACCTCCCTATTTCCTTCTCTTTGCCTATACTCTGATATCAATCCTTGTGAAAAAAAAAAGAGCACACTGAAACAATGGTTGACAGCTGCAACTGTGCAGAGTACTCTCTACCCTGTTCAGAAATACACCGTTGACACCAAAAATTATAGCTCCTTAGTATTTTTATTAAATTTGGAATAGAAACCAAAAATTACTCTGTTACAATTAAAAAGCATGCAAAATAAATACACCTACCGGATACTCTATCAAATCTACAGGCTGTCGAAATGGTTCCGAATCTTCACACTGAAAAATAAGATCCAAGAGTTCCTGGCATTGTTTCTTCCATGACTGGGCATCATAAGGCTGAGGTCTAGCACGTGCCTTTCTCCTTGGCTGGTATTCCTGAAAAAGAGTAAAAAAAAAAAGTTATGTACTCACCATAATGTTCCATCCATTGCTTTTCATTTGTCTTCAACCTGTGGGAATACAGATCCGGTAAGGATCTGACTCAGCTGTATTTTCCAGCATCGGATCAGAGCTCCAAGCTCCTCCCCTACTCATAGTGCCCCGGACTTCCTCTTCCCCTCAGATCGAGTTTGCTGCCCCCAACCTAACCAAGTGCCAAACAATCTAGCATTGGTACCAAAAAGCACCCCAAGGAAGACAAAGGCTTAACAGAGTAGAGGCTATGCCTCTTCCATCAATAGTCCACAATACAGCCCACATAAGGCAGGGGGAAGGACGGTTGAAGACAAATGAAAAGCAGCAACTCAGATGGAACGTTATGGTGAGCACATAACTTTTTTATCTGAAGTTGTTGCTTTCATTTGACCTTCAACCTGTGGGACAGAGTCCCCAGCTACCAAACGACCCTGGGAGGTCCTCATGGAAGGATGTTCTGCAGCATGCCAGAGCCAAAGGATGGCCTGCCTCTGGACAGGAGATCCAACTTATATTGCAAAATAAACATGTGAGATGATGCACAAGTAACTGCAGAGCAAATGTCATCCAAAGAAACTCTAGACCAAAAGGCTGCTGAAGTAGCCACAGACCTGGTTGAATACACATTGACATAAACTGGCAGAGATAATCCTTTGGTTTTATAGGCCACGGCTATGCACTAAGAGATCCAACAAGCAACAGTTACCTTGGACACAGGTTTCCCTAAGAAAGGCTTAGAAAAGAAAACAAAAAGCTGATTGGAATTATAAAAGGACTTCGTTCTGTGTAAATAGAAATGCAGTTGCCTATGAACATCAAGCAAATGCAATTTATACTCTCCCTTACTTTGGAATTTTGGAAAGAAAACAGGAAGACTGATGATCTGGTTAATGTTAGATTCTGGAGCCATTTTCGGAAGAAAGGAAGGGTTCGTCCGTAAGGAAACCCTGTCTTTATGAAACACCATATAAGGGGGTTTGACAGATAAGGCCTGAATCTTTGACTCCTTTAGCAGAGGTAATAGCAACCAGAAAGGCTGTCTTCCAATGCAGAAACTGTAAATCCACCAAAGCTGCTTGTTCAAAGGGAGAAGAAACCAAGGCTTGTAGGACTAGAGTAAGATGCCAAGGGGATGTCGGGTCCTTGACTGGGGGTCTAAGTAAAAAGGTATGTTTCAAAAAGGCTTCGCAAAGCTTGGAAGTAGCTAGGGAAGCTGAATTCTCCCCTATATGAAAACCGGCGATACCAGCTGTACCCTTACCTGCCAGAAACTCCAAAATGATGGGTACTGGGGCAGTGAAGGGATCCAAACCCTACTGAGACGCCCATAGTGAGAAACATTTCCACTTACTGGAATACACTTTCCTGGTGGAATATTTGTGAGCCGCTACCAAAATCTTTTTAACTGGAGAAGTTAGCCTGGGAGTCCTAGCTATCACATGGAACTGGAGCAGCCAAGCTGTAAACTTCAGACTGACCAGATCTGGGTGAAGGATCCCTGAGGGATGTAAAATCAGATCTGGAACCGGATCTAATGTCCAAGGAGGACACACTGCATGAGACCACAGAGAGGGGAACCAAACTTGGCAAGGCCAGAAGGGGGCAATGTGGACCACTAAGCTCCCCAGTCATCGAGCTTTCTGTATGAAATTCGGGATCAGAGGAAGTGGAGAGTAAGCATACAGAAGACCGGAGGGCCAAGCATGAACTAGTGTGTCTCTGGGGGACTTCCCTGGGGGGGTGGTTGGGATTAAAGGTTTCAGAGTGAAAAACCCACTGCACTTCGCGTTGGAAGGAGAGGAGAAGAGATTGCAGCAAGGCCGACTCCACTTTAGAAAGATCTGTTCTGCTACTGAAGGATTCAGAAATCACTCATAAGGCATCAGAACAGATCTGCTGAGCTTGTCTGCCAGAATGCTGGACCTCCCTGGAATGCGTGCTGCCATCAGAAAACAGCCGGAGGAGATCGCCCATTCCCACAATCTCTTAGCTTCACGACAAAGGGGATAAGACCTAGTTCCCCCTGTTTTTTTGATGTACCAGACTACAGACATGTTGTCTGTCTGGATGGGAACTGTCCCTTGGGGAAGATGGTTATGAACAGCATGCAACGCCAACAGCACTGCCCTCATCTTCAGGACGCTGATATGCAGATGGGTCTCCAGGGATGACCACGTGCCTTGGACTGCCCCCCCCCCCCCCCGAGTAGGGAGGCATCCGTGCTGGGGTGGGAAGAATAAACGGGTGACCCAAAAGAAGACCCGGGGATTGAAGCCACCAGAGAAGCAAATCCCTGCAGGCCTGAGACAAACGAACTGGATAAAATAATAGCAGCTCTAGCAAGGACCACTGGACCACTAGGGTCCACTGCAGAACCCTCATATGCAGGCGAGCCATTGGGATCAAGGTGATCGTGGCCACCACGAACCCAAACCCCTAAAGAACAGACTCTGCAGGGGGATACTGGGTCTGAACAATGTACAATACATGACATCTGAGGGATTGAAGTCTGTCCGGAGTTAGAAAAATCTTGCTCTGAATAGTATCTAAGCAAGTCCCAATGAAGTCTAGAAGCTGAACTGGAGCCAATAGTGACTTGAGATTTATGGTTATGCTCAGCTACTGGGTAGTCTGGAAAAGGAGATCCCTGGCTTGACAGAGATGATGCCTGGAGGGAACGGAAAGGAGCCAATCATCCAGGTAGGGAAGACCTGGAACCCCTGCAGCTGCAGGTGAGGCGCCACCACTGCCATCACTTTGGTTAACACCCTGGGGATGGTGGTGAGACCAAAGGGGAGCACTCTGAACTGGTAATGACTGGACTCCAGCCAGAATCGGAGAAACCTCTGAGAGCACCTGTTCATTTTTATGTGGTAGTATGCATCCTGGCGGTCCACTGAGCAGATACAGTCGTTTCTCTGCAGAAAGGGGAGAATGGATTGGAGAGTGACCATATGGAATTTTGTCTTGGCAACTGACAGCTTTACTGTTGAAAGATCCAGGATTGGTCTTAAGTCCCCCATCTTCTTTGGCACTAAAAAGAACCTGGAATAGCTGCCTGATCCGGACTGGGGGGATGGGCTGGATGACTCATTTTTCAAGCAGCTTGGAGATTTCCACTGCTGCTTTCTCCCATTGCGCAGGTGGAATGTCCGGGAGGTGTTTGGGCAGGACTGGTGTTTGAAGGAAGGGGATTGAGTATCCTCTGGATATGATCTGCAACACCCAACGATAGTCTGTGAGCGACTCCCAGGCTATTGGGTGCAGACAGAGACAGAGGCAGTTAAAACGCAGAATATATGAACACATAAACGACATCAAAACAAGGAAAGAGACAAGTGCGTTTTACAAGCATTCTCTCAGTTGTAAAAACATGGCATTAAAGTTTTTTGTAGTGGACAATGTAAAACAAGACTTGAGAGGAGGAGACTGGGAAACAATGCTGGGGATCAAAGAATTAACCTGGCAACTAAAGCTTAATGCAACCAAATATCCAGGCATAAATGAAGGGATAAGTTTAGGGGATATTCTTAGGGCTAGAAGAAACAGGATCCACTGAAGTACCCCGCATTGTTACAACTTTAAGGGGTAACTGTATTAATGGTTCTGAATCTGGTCATTGTTGAGTTTCTAAGGTTTAAACAGCATCTAAAAGCAGTAAATATTAAAGTCATGGTTACAGTATTACTAGGTGTTTAATTGTAACCTAAACCAAGCAGTATATTTTAGTACATTTTTTAATAAATTAAGTATGTTAGGGGTTTGTAGTAAGTATCTAATTGGTATTTTTAAAACTTGCATATTTTTCTGAAGCTATGAGAAAGGGAAATGTGTTTGTGGTTACAAAATGTGTGTTCAATGTACCCGAAAAGAAAGTATTCCATTTTAACAAAAATTTTGTAACTTATTTTTCACACAATAAGTTTACACAAAGTATAAAGTCATATTTTTGGGCTTTGAAAGTTTAGTTATATTTACATTTACTATTTTTTTCTATATGCAAACTACAGAAAGACTTGATAGTAAAGTTGCAGTTTTTAATGTTTTGAAAAAAGAATTACAGGTTTTAGGGTATGTGTTTTTAAATATTTTGTATCAATCAATTGATGACAATCATGCAATTAATTCAATCACATGAGCAGGGTTGGTTTGGTTTAAATTTTGAATGAAGCAGCAACCTAACACACTTGAAAAAGCCTGTTAAGAACAGGCGAAAGCGCTTGTGGTTACTTGGATGGTTTTCTTGTTGTGTGCAATAAAAGAACTTTTTAACCTTTCCTGCTCGTCCATCTGGTGTTCGATAGTTTGGAGCTGTAGTGATCCTATCTACAGTACTGTTTTGTGTCACTAAACGGAGGGTTCTGTGCCTCAGTGCCTAGTGGGATTCGTGGTACTGATTTGTTCTTGTTGTATTGCAGACAGAGACTGCCTACAGAGACGAGCAGTTGGGCAACCCTTTAGGGCTGTCTGGGAAGGACGCGACTCCTGGTTCCTCAGACCCCCTCTGCCGCGAGGCAGCATCTGTCATATCTCCCTCTGCCTTTGAGGAGGGAGAGTCCTTAGAATCGTGGGTATAGCCCTGAGACTTCTGGAACCACATCTTCATTTCTAAGCTGATTCAGGGAAAAGGATCATTGTGAGGTTGAGAAGCGGATCCCAAAGGCAGACAAGGTCTTCCTGACTTTCTCCCTCTGGACTAAAGTGTCTTGAACCGTCTTTCCAAAAAAGGGTGGAACCATCATAAGAGGCATTTGTAAAAGACACCTTGAAGGGCTCTGAGAATGCACAAAGCTGGAGCCAATCATGACGCCTGATGGTAATGCCTGTGCCGGCCACCTTAGCGGCACCTTCGGTAGAATGTGACAGGAGCCTCACACAGGTGTTGGAAATGGAAGAGAGAGTGGCCATACAGGATGTGAACACCTTCTCCTCCACTAACAAGGAACCTGGGGCAGACTCAGTGACCTCTTTGACCAGGTCCCGCAGAAGTCTGATGACATGTGCCATTTAGCTCAGCGCATGCAAGGCAAATGTGGCTGAAGCGTAAGCCCATGTCCCGAAACGGTCCATGGCCTGGGATTCTCAGTCCGATGGATGGACTGTAGAGCTCTCCTGAGCGAGCTCTTTCTTGGTGGCTGCCGTAACCACCATGGGATCAACCGGAGATCCCTTAGACCAATACTGCTTGTCAGAATGTGGGCTTAGGATTTTATCAGGCCACTTGAGAATGGGCTCCACCATGTTGGGTTTCTACCATGCCCAAGATGAAATCAAATCCACAAGTGGATCACAGCGGGATGGGACACCAAGTGGTAGCCACGTCCTGTGCCAAATGCCTCCAGGTTCACAGACTCATCTGGGTTGGATTTTTGGACAGACCACCTCCTACAGTGGCATAGGAGTTCCATGAGGTCTCCAAAGGAGACATAATCTGGGGATGACCGGGGGAACCCTCCCCTTCCTCTAAGTCAGTGTCTTCTGTGAGGGACTCTGGTGGGAGTCCAAGAGCCTCCTTTTACACGTATGTTTCAAAGGGAGCTCCTGGGGGGGGGGGTCTCCCCTGGGGCAGAGAGGCAACAGGCTGTCCCCCCTGAGGAAGCAGGATGGCAGATCCCGGACCAGAAAAAGAGGGAGCCAGGACGAACTCCAAGGGTGATAACATCAATTATCTAGAAGGAGCCGATAGCACCCTCTCCACCATGTCAAAAGCAGAGGGAGAACGAATCCTGGAATCTGGGTGCAGGGCAGGATCTGTAACCCTCTGAGTCGATGGGGAAGCCAGATCCGAGCCTCCAGGGGCCAAGACTCTGAGTGGAAGGGCCGACTCTGAAAACCTTGAAGCCGATGCCATCCTCTCGGATCCGGCGCAGAGACTGAGGATCCGGGAGCTGGACAGCTACAAACTAGATGGAGTCGAAACAATCAGGGGAAAGGTCAGCATTGAGGTACCTGGTACCATCGGTGTCGACCCATCAATGCTGAGAAGTCTCTGACACAAAGCCAGAGGTCAGATCGGAGAAGGAGCAATGGAAAGAAAGGCAGACTGCATGCTCTCAGCCGAGGAGGGGAGCGAGCAGGCAAGACTCCCATCTGGATCTGGGTCCAGATGAATTTCATCATCATCCGGTCCACCTCAGCTTTAGAAAGACTGCAGGTGTACCGGATGGAGGAAGGCATGGATACGGGCCTGGAGAAGCGCCGGGGACAGGACGATAAAGGGGATTGGCCCTGAGAGACCTCCTGTGAGAGACGAGGTGACCAGAGCCAAGGGGAGCCTGGGCTGGGCTCCAGGTGGGACTTAGCCGAGGGCTTGCCTGAAAAAGCTCAGTTGGCGGACTGCTTCCTGGGCCTATCCCACTCTTTCAGTTGGTGCTTCTCCCTGTTCCTGGATTTCTTAGTGGGAGGTTGAGTCCCAGAGTTTGGGGCAGAGGAAGAAACAGAAGCTGAGGTAGAGGCCGCGGAGGAAGGAAGCCCTTCAGGCTCAGTTTGTTCCTCCTGTCAATCAATCTGCAGGGGTTGAACCCCAAGCAGATTGAACAGAGGATGCATACGTGGGAGACTCCCAGACAAATACACACAAAGTGTGGCCATCTGAAGGGGGGAGCTTAAGGCTACACTCTGTGCATTTCCAAAAGCTTGGCATGGGGGTTCTCAGCCATGGCAAACGGGCCAAGCACACACACTTACAAAAAAGGGAACAGAACCAACGCCCGAGCGCAAGGAAGAGCAGGGAATAGGACTAGAGGCAAAAAGCTAAATGCGGGAAAGAGAGAAGAAAAAAAGGCCAGAAAAAAATTATTTTCACTCACCAGGAACTCAGAGCTTACAGACCACGATGCTGACTGAACGTGCGGCAAACAAGATCTGAGGGGAGGAAGGAGACAGGAGCATTATGGGTAGGGAAGGAGCTTAGAGCTCAGATCAGATGATGGAAAATGCACCCAAGTCAGACCTGTACCAGATCCATATTCCCACAGTTTGAAGATCAAATGAAAACAACAACTTCAGATACATTATTTCAAACTTCATTTCATTTCTCAGCTTAACTATGTAACAATACCAATTTAGTCTAACATTACATGCTGTTTGGTTTATAATGAAATCTGTTTTCCTGCAAAAGAAAGCTTCTTTTTGAGAGTTATTGTCTTCATAAAGTACAGTTTTGTACCTACCATAAATTTAGATGTTCGAGTGTATTCACTGCTGCAGTCATTACACTTGGGTTATCCTGACGTCAGGAAGTCCTGCAGTTGGCCAGAGTTCCAAAGTCTTGGTCCGGTGTTGGTTGTTGTCGCTTCTTCCCTGACGTCAGAGCGCCAGTGGTATATAAGATGCAGCCAACACCATTTTCTTCAGTTTTTCTTGCCCCAGATGTCAGGTGCCCCCAAATAGGTAGGCAATACATGTTGCTAATAAAACATACATAAAAAATAAAAGCAATACCTTCAGTTACAAGCAAATATACCACATAGGTTGTATAGGATAGAAAGGTATAGATATAGTCCCAGCTAAGAAAGTGGGGATGGAGGGAGGGTAACCTGGAATGCAGCAGTGAATACACTCGAACATCTACATTTATGGTAGGTACAAAACCGTACTATGTTCATTGTGTTTCACTGCTGCAGCCATTACACTTGGGTTGAATCCCAAAGCTGAGGTTGGGTGGCTGGGTCTATAAAGGATTCGGGGTGGCTATGAGGCCCTGCAGCACTGCAGTGGCAACGCCAGCTCTGGATTTTGAGTAAAGAGGCAAGTAGTAGTGCTTGGTAAAGGTGTACACTGAACTCCAAATTGCAGCTTCCAAAATATCCTTGGTAGGTACTCCTCTAAGGAAGGCTGCTGAAGTGGCTGTTGCCCTGGTAGAATGTGGCCTAATGTTGTCAGGTGCAGTTTTTCCATGCTGTGTGTAGCAGAAACGTATACAGTGTCCTTATCCACTTTGAAATGGTCTGCTTTGAAATAGCCTTTCCCTGTGATCCTGCAGCATATGCTACAAATAGTTGCTCAGTTTTCCTGAAAGCTTTTGTTTTGTCCAAGTAGAAGCCTAACTGCCTGTGTATGTCCAATGAGTGCAGAAGTCTCCCCCCTTTACTCTGGGGATTTGGATAAAATGTTGGCTAGTGAATAGTTTGGTTAAGAGCCACACTGGATACCACCTTTGGCATAAATGTAGGGTTTGTTCTTAAAGAAACCCTGTCTTGATGAAAAATGATGAAAGGTTCCACTGCCATTAAAGCCTGCAACTCTGAGACTCTTCGTGCTGATGTTATTGCCAGAAGCAGAGCAGTTTTTGATGATAAAAATTTTAATTCTGCTGAATTGGCTGGCTCAAAAGGTGGTAAAGTAAGTTTTTCCAAGACAAAGTTGAGGTCCCAAGTTGGTGCTGGTGCTCTCCGGGGCGGTCTTATGTTTATAGCCCCTCTGAGGTATTGTCTTATTAATGGATGAGAGTAAATAGGAGGATCCGTGTTGTAATGAGCTAAAATGGCAGAGGCGTGGATCTTAATAGATGAAAAGGATAAGCCTTTGTCCAGCATCTCAGTTAAGTATTGTAATATCTGAGGAATATCTGGAACAAAAGGGTCAAGGCACTGAGCCTGGTTCCAGGCGCAGAATCTCTTCCACTTCTCTGAATAAGATTTCCTGGTGCTGGGCCTCCTGACCTCCAAAATGACATCCATAACAGCTTTAGAGAGAGGTGTGGACTGCTTGGCTAAGTAATCTGCCATGCAGCCAGATTTAAGGTTTTGAGCTGGCTGTGCAGGATCTGGTTGTTTTGCAGAGTCAGAAGATGAGGAATTTGAGGTAAAATCCATGCTGGGCCTTGAGCCAAACTCTTTAAGATTGGGTACCAGTGCTGGCGTGGCCAGTCCGGGGCAATCAGGATCATTTTTGGCCCCTCTAGTCTGGCTTTTAGGAGTACCTTTGAAAGGAGAGGCAGTGGTGGGAAGGCATAAACTTGTAGTGTTTTCCAGCTGAATGAAAGAGCATTCACTTTCCATGCTTGCGTGTGGCAAGTCCTTGTCCAGAATTTCTGTAGTTGGCAGTTCAGAGGGGAGGCAAAAAGATCTATGTCTGGGCACCCCCATTTCTGAGTTATCATGTTGAATACTTGTGGGTTTAATTTCCACTCGTGAGAATCCATGACGTTTCTGCTTCAGTCGTCTGCCAGAGCATTTTTCTTTCCTGGCAGGAATTGTGCTTGCAGATGAACTTGATAGGTCAGTGCTGTGTTCCACAAAGTCATGGCTTGTCTGCATAGGGGATAGGAATGTGTGCCCCCTTGCTTGTTTATGTACCACATAACTGTGGTGTTGTCCGTCTTTAGTAGTAGTTGTCCTGGATGCAGAAGGTCCTTGAAAGCTGTCAGGGCATTTTTCACAGCCAGCATCTCTTTTTGATTGATGTAGAGATGCATTTGGTCTGTGGTCCACTTGCCCTGGATACATTTTCCTGCCATGTGTGCTCCCCAGGCGTACTCCGATGCATCTGTTGTTAGTGTCTGCCTGGCTCTGGGTAAAGTGAAAGGCTGTCCCTTGTTGTGGTGACATGCCTGTGCCCACCATCGAAACTCCTGTTGTAGGCAGGGAATGAGTGGTATTATTGCTTCCAAACTGTGACAGTGTTGAGTCCAGACACTTTTTAGGTACCATTGTAACTTCCTCATATGCAGTCTGGCATATGGTATTAGTAGTATGCAGGACGCCATGAACCACAAGGCCTGCAGAAGTTTTCTTGCAGGGAGTTGGGTTTTTGTTGCCATCAAATGAAAATACTGAGTCAGTTGCCTTTGCTTGTCTGGCATGAGATAAGCCATCTGGGCAGTTGTATTTAAGCTTGCACCCAGGAATATTATCTCTTTGTGAGGGCACTAGTTTTGACTTCTTTTCGTTTATTGTGTACCCTAGGCCCATTAGTAAATTTTTTACAAACGCCAGATGCTTTAGTAGAATGTCCTTGCTCTCTGCTTGAATAAGGCAGTCGCCTAAGTAAGGATATATTTGAATTCTTTTCTGTCTGCAAAATGCAATTACTGGTGCCAGGCATTTTGTGAAGACCCTGGGCGCAGTAGATAATCCAAAGGGCAGTGCAGAGAATTGGTAATGCATTGTGCCAGCTATGAATCAGAGTTATCTTCTGCAATTTTGTCTGATTGGGACATACAGGTATGCCTCTTTGAGGTCCAAGGTAACAAGCAAGCCTTCTTGCCCAGCATGGGAAGAAGTTGCTGTAGTGTCAACATTTTGAATTTTGGAATATCCAGGTAAGTGTTTAGAATAGATAGGTCCAGTATGGGTCTCCAAGCTTTGTTCTTTCTGGGAACTAAGAAAAGTCTTGTCCTTGTTCTGGTATTTTTTGAATAGCTCTCATGTCCATGAGGGCTGTAATTTGTTTTTGTGCCTCTGCCCATTGATTTTGTGGCAGGTCGGGCATTCCTTTCGGCCTTGGTAGAGTGTGAAAGTGGAACCTGTAACCTTGAGAAACAATATTCAGAACCCATTTGTCTTGGGTGATTATATGTCAATTTTGTGAAAAAAGTGCTAGTTTCCCCCGAAGGGGGCTGCCAAAAGGTAAGAGCTTGGCATTTGAAAGGGGAAGTCATTGGGACTGTTTCCTATAAGGTTGTGACTTGTCTTCTCCTCCTTTAGGGGTTGAAGAACCCAACTGTCGTGATCTGTAAGAGCCTTGGGGCTGAGATCTGCCTCTTGGGCGTCTGTATCTACCTCTTTGTGGTCTGTCTGATGCTGGAAAAGACCAATTTTTAGAAGGCCAATTTCTGCTAAATCTAGGAGGTTGTACCTGTAAGAAATCCTTCACTGTCTGCATAGATTTTTCTTTACCCTCCATTTTCTTTAATACCTCTTCAGCCTTTACACCAAACAAGATGATATGCTGTAAAGGTGCATCCAATAATTTTGCCTTAACATGATCAGGTAAACTTTGTTCTTTTAACCAAGCATGCCTTCGAATCACAGATCCTGTAACTGCGGCTCTACAAGAAGCCACTAATGAATTAAAACCACATTGCAGAGTATGTTTTCCCACTTGTTCAACTGCATGCAATAAATCCTGCATTTCCTTGTAGTCAGGACCTTCTGAGCTAGTAAGCATTTTCTGTTTCAGCAAAGACATTAAATATTGTTGGTATTTAAGCATGTGGAACTGGCAATTTAAGGCCCTTACTGCTAAAGTTGCAAAAGTGTAAACTTTCTTCCCCCATCTATCCAATGCTCTAGAATCCCTGTCAGAGGGGACTGGATTTTTAGCAGTGGAAGCCTTAACCCCTTTGGGACCCTGTGAAATAGTTTCAGGGTCAGCAGCAGGGTTTTTATAAAGAAATTTGTGAGAGTCGGGGACTCTAAAATACCTAGCTGGCTTGACCGGTACTGGGGGCAAAGAATCAGGGGTTAGACTGGATTCAGAGAACACATCATCCACAATATCTAACACAGGCAGAATAGCAAGGGGCCTGTGCTGAGGCAATAAAAGAAAATCTCTGAGCCTTTTCTTGGATTCTGAATAATCCTGGCTCTCCCAATTGAAATGCTCCCTCATGGTATGTAAAGTTTCCCCAAAAGAGTAAGCCTCAGGAGAGGCTGAAGGGATAGATTATTCAGCATCAGAGTCCTCATAGGGGGGTAAAGAATATCCCTGGTCTGAAGAGGAATCAGAAGAAATTGATACCTGGTCAGAGGAATCATAGTCTGTATCCTGCCTAGGCCTTTTATCAGGAGGGGGATGGGAACCCCTGATCAGAGTAATTAGGTCTTTGGCCATTTTGAGCATCTGTTTCTTAGGCATGGAGGCCTGTCCAGGGGAATGCTGTACTTGTTTCTTTGTCTTTAATGGAGTTTTAGACTTGGTTGTTGTTTTGATGGTGAGCTGTGAAGGTCTGAAAACACCCTCAGAAGCCGATGCCTGCTCAGCAGCTCCGGACCCATCTGAGGGATTAATTTCCGTAGGCCCAATACCTTGAGTTTCCAGAGGCCTAGTAGTCTCCACATGCGAGTCGGAGGCGGCCTGTGGCTCTGAGGTAGTGGGTGTTAGGGGCTGCAAAAGCGCCTCACTGAGAACCGACGACTGGCCTAGAAGAGGCTTCGTCGTCTGTTTTGGACCTCAGATGCCTGTCCTTATCCTTGTCTTTGTGTTTTTTGTGTATTCCGGTCGTCGGTTGCTCCGACGGCATGGTGTAATTGAACCTTCGGCCAAAATAATGGCGAGCAAAATCAAACCGACGTTTAATAGTGCGCTTGTTAAATCTAGCACAAAACCGACAACTAGTGACGCCGTGGTCTGGGCCTAGGCATGGAATACAGTTAAGAATGAAAATCCTTATGAGGTATTTGCTTCTCACAAGAAATACAATTATTAACTTTTACTGACATCGGTCTGAGGCAAGAAAAAGTTTCCCCAACAGGGTACTTAGCTTTATTGAAGACTTCGGTTCTGAAATTCGAAAGTCTCAGGAGTCGGACAACCGGCACTTGCGAACTGCTTTTGCTTCAGGCACCGCGCGGCAAGAAAGACTGAAGAAAATGGCGTCGGCTGCATCTTATATACCCCTGGCGCTCTGACGTAAGGGAAAAACCGATGCCGGACCAAGACTTTGGAACTCTGGCCAACTGCAGGACCGCCTGACAGCAGGATAACCCAAGTGTAATGACTGCAGCAGTGAGACACGATGAACATCACTTACATCACGTCACAGAAAAATAACATACACATTCTTATCATTATCAGCTGATCTACGAGAGGACCCTTCTTGACTGGTCCTAAGCTGGATATTTCTTCAAACAAAATTTGTCATTTTTCTGAACAAAATTCTGCATTTGGGGATATATACAAATCTGCTTGATTCAAACTGTGATGCAAGGAAGTGGTTACACAATGCGGTCATCCCCACAATCTGCCAATTTGCCTGACCGTCACCAGAGACTGCAGTCTTGAAAATCAAGAAACACATATTTGGTACACTACATTATCGGACCCATGACGGAGGAATAGATACTTGTTCAAACTTAAAAGAGCACTCCCAAAAGCAGC
This sequence comes from Protopterus annectens, assembly GCF_019279795.1. Lineage (NCBI taxonomy): Eukaryota > Metazoa > Chordata > Ceratodontiformes > Protopteridae > Protopterus > Protopterus annectens. Next base: position 111,702,922 of record NC_056726.1, on the reverse strand, counting down.
ATCTGGTGAAAGATTACTCATCGGTAGGGAAACAGAGTGACCCTATTTTTGACCCATCAAAGATGGCCCTCTAGTATGTAATCAATACAGTAAGAAAGCACAGAAGAGTGAGGGGGCTCAAGATATTAGCACTTATCTTAGTAAAAGAACCACTACTGCAGTGCATTCAAACATGAACACAGTTAAGCTGCAGATGGATGTCAAACCTTCAGGCCACAGAGTTCAAGAGCAGTTGGATATCTGCTATAACAGTCACAAGGTAACCCCCACTGACAATGTCAGCATGATACTCAGCTGTAAAGGACAGCAAAAACTACATCCCACAGTAACTATATTTTCAGCAAACACCTAACAAGACTGCAATGTTCATGAATGTCTGAAGAAATGTGAGCTAAAACAAGCAAAAATGTATTACTAAAAAAAATCACAGAGGTATATTACTACTAGAAACGCATGATAATTAACAAGGTAGTCAATCCCAAAGCAAGAGAATGCAGGCACTGTCTACTACAACCAAAAGACTATGTATAAAGTAAGGAGAAATGCGTGTGGCAAACCTCCCACTCTCAAACAAACGCTCTAGGTTCACCACAAGAAACACTGTTGCAATACATTCATAGTTTACATAAGGGAAATGTTTGTGATACAGGACCTGAAGTCCCCCGATTTGGACTTGTGTTGGAGGATTACCGCCTATCCTTTTGCAGAGCAGAATCAAAAATCAGTTTTACTACTATGCAAACCGACAACATGACGTCATTGCATATGTTTTATGCTCAGACACCCTTGAGAAAAAGCTGCAGCTGCCACTGTGGACAGTACTCTAACCTGTTCAGCAACACACCTTTGATGGTGATTAAGAGAGATCATCTAGCCATTTTGAGAGTGACCCACTCTGTTTCCCTGCATGCAGGAGACAAAGCTGCCAATCAGACTACCCAGACCATACCCTGTCTATTTTAGAATAACATCTGGGTTGAGTGTGCATATGCTGGATGCAGGACTCATTCAACTATGTTCTATGAAGAGCAGTAAAACATAAGAAACTGAAAGGATTACTTCAAAACGTCCAGACATCACTTATGGCATGAAGGAAGTAATGACAGCGGCTACATCTGCATATCAAGGCCTGCAGTTTTCAAATTCTTCAGGCTGAGATGATGACACTAGGAAAAATAATTCGGAGAATACGTCTTTAAAAGAAACATAACCAGAAAGTTCAAAAGGATATAATACACATTTCTTAAATAACAAAATTCAGGTCCCAAGTAGCAGAGATGATTCTTTTAGAAAATTCCATGTGCAAGGTGTCCTTAAGAAAAAGTTCAGTATCTGCTGGAAGCAGGAGAGCCCAAAGGCAAACAAAGTTGACACTGTTGACAGATGACGTTTGATAAAATGTACCTAGGTCTTGTTCATGGAGCTCAGTTATACTTTCATAGGTGAATACTAGGCTAGCTGCCCTGAAGGAACATTTCAAGCCTAGGCAATATCCTGAGGTCAGAATCAAACTCTGTACCTTGTTTTATAAGGTGAAGACCTTAACCACTATATCAAATCCACCTATGTGTTACAGGACTTAAGTACTGGAAAGGGCTATCCAATTCAAGCATTTTCGGACACAAAATCTACTCAACTTGGCCAAGTCTTCCTGGTGTCACACTGTCTAGCACCTTACAAGGTATAGACCACATGAGAGAATATCCTGTATTGCCAAAGAACTAGAATGGACTTCCATCCAGGTCAGGAAGACCTGAAGTCTGGCCAAATTTCCAAAGGTCAACACCCTTTCTCCTCCAGGCCACGCACAAGTATAACCTCCAGGAACATCGTTAAGCATGGTAAGCACATCATCACTGAACTCTGTCGGCAGTGTTCTGTAGTGTTCTTTTTGATGTAGTATCAGGGTCTGCTTGTCCTGGGTTAGGAGGTCCATTTGCAAAGGCAGATGGCAAGGTTTCACATCCTGGACATCTGAATGAGATATAATAAACAATGCAATCTGGGTCAAAGGGGTGCTACTAAAGCTCTCTTTAGTCCCTCCTCCCATACTTTCTGGGTCAGTATGGGGAGAAGGGGGACAGTACAAAAACACATATTTCAATTTGAAGGGGGATATACTTACCAATTAAGTTTATTATCAGGGTGTACTTGAGCAGGAGTTCTTGAGCTGCTTGTTGCTTAAAGAGACAAACTGTTTCTCTCTTTTGGCACATCACCTAGGAACAATATGGAGAAAAAAACATCCTTGTATGACATCCATTCCTGGGCAAATGCAGCTGATCCACTTAGCTCACCAGAGAGTTCAGTTACAGATTGGCCTTAGGGCTATTTTGGATTGAGTTAAAGTCCCACTTAACAGCATTCTGTATGATCAACATCAGAAGTTCTTTATCTGATGGTTCTCTTGGGATGGCCTGCCTGCACAAGGGGTAAGAATGGCTTCCCCTTCTCGCTTGTTGATGTACCACAATGCATCACTCCTTTTCCAACTGGGCTTGAATGTTCTGGGTGCCTCAATCAAGGCCATCACCTTATTCAAAATTATATACTTTTTTCATTTATGTTGTATCCCGAACTCTTTGTCTTTTGAGGCCTCCTGTGTGTGTTCCAAAAGCTGTCTGAAGCACCTGTAGTTAGGGTCTGAATCCAGAGTTCCTGATTGAAAGTGACTATCCGGATCGGTCTAACCTTGATGGATCACCATTCTAGCTCTTTGGCAATAATAAAGGGTGACAAAGAGGATATTTTTTCCCCAGGGACTGTGAATGCTGACCCCATGTGGTTATGAGATAAAACTGTTTTTTTTTTTTTAATCTGGTCAACAGGAATATCACAAGACTGGAAGCCATGAATCCTAGTGCTCTTAGGAATTCTGTAACCATCATCTCCAGAGTCACTTAACTACTGAGAAAGACAGTCTACCTTATTCAGATGGGGATAGGCCCTTTTGTTACCAGAAACTAGTAAAGACCTCCTGGCACACCACTTTTCTGGAATGGTTAGGACTGACTTGGGGATGCTGAAGGGAGACTCTAGGTTTTGAAAGCAGTCTATGCTAAACTGCATATGTCAAGCCATCTCTTCCTGGGATGCTGAAGGAACGAAGCAATCATCAATGTAGGAGTTCATGTGAATGCCACTTGTCCTACAACAAGCAATAAATGTAGTCTGGAACTTTGTAAAAACCCTAGGTATAACAGCCAAGCCAAAGAGGAAGGTGATAAACTGATCAAGTCAGACCCTTCTCAAACTTGAGAAAGATTAGCTGTGTAAAATCTTACCATAACGCTAGATGTCCTTCTCTTCTCTGTTGCAGTATTCTTTACATGGGGGAGACTGCCTACCAAGCGACCTGACATCGGCCAGTATACAAAAGTCTTCAGTGCCTAGTGTACATGGTACGTCGCATGTATACCGCTATCAGACATACGCCATAAAAGCATCATACGCCAAGCACCATCCTCAGAAGTGAGTGCCCCAGGGAGAACATTTGAGAAATAGGTGTGTAGGCTAGGTACATCCAAGGAAGAAAAAATACAGGGTGGAGGATGAGATAGAACATTGCAACAGAGAAGAGAAGGACATCTAGTGCTATGGTAAGATTTTACACACCTAATCTACATCCTCTGATTCTGCTGTTGCAATATTCTTTACATTACGGAGAATGCAAAAGCTCATGAGAAGGAGAGGCAGGAGTTAGGGGAAGAGAAGCTTTCCAGGAAACCGTGGAGAATGGCCCTAGCGAACCCTGCCCTGGATTTGGAGATGAGGTCCAGTTTGTAATGTGTGTGGAAACTATGGACTGAAGACCAAGCAGCTGCCTCCAGAACTGAAATGGTGTCCAACCCTTTGAAGAAGGAGCCAGATGAGGGAATGACTAAGGTAGAGTGTGCCTTGAGGAAGAGAGGCGCTTTCCATGGTATTCATAGCAGAAGAAGATGGCCTTAAAAATCCAGTTAGAAATAGTTTATTTACAGATAGGAAGCCCTAGTGTAAAATGAAACAAACAGCTGGTCCGATTTCCTGATACTCTTAGTTTTGTCAAGATAAAACCTAAGCCGTTTGCGTACATCCAGAGTGTGTGGAGCCCTTTCTGCAGAGTTTTGGGGCGAAGGAAAAAAGGTAGGAAGGTGGACCGCTTGGCTGAGTGATAACTCATTTACCACCTTACGCATAAAGGAGGGATTGGTGAGGAGACAAACCCTGTCCTTATGGAACACTAAAAAGGGGAATCCATAATGGCCTGGAGCTCAGAAATCCTTCTGACAGAAGTGATTGCCAGTGGCAAGATTGTTTTCTAGGAGCAGAATTTTATAGAGGCAGAAACTGCTAGCTCAAAAGGGCCCAGATTCAGTTTTTCCAAGACAAAGTTAAGATCCCAGGGAGGTGGCACTGGTTTCTTGGGAGGGCTCATGTGAAGGACACCTTTCAGGAATTGTTTGGCCTCTAACCTGGAAGCCAAGGGAGGTGACAGGCAGAGATGGCTGCCATGTACTTTCACTGAAGGATATGTTAGATCAGCATCCAGCAACTCACACAGGTATGACAGGACTGTGGGAGACTTCCAATGTTAGTGGGTCCAGGTTATATGACAGACACCGGATTGGAAATATTTTCCATTTGGATAAATCAGATTTTTCTAGTATTGGGTTTCCTGGCCTCCTGCAGCACCCTGAGCATGTTTTCTGAAAAAAGGTGTCTGAAAGGAATCAAGGCCCCATCACCCACATCATCATATGCAAAGTTGACAGGTGAGGGTGGATGAGGGTTCCCTTGTGTTGTGTGAGTAGGTTCACTCTGTGGGGTAACTTGTGGTGAATGCCCTTGGCCAAAATGTAGGAGTAAGGGGAACCAATGCTGTCTTGGCCAAAACGGGGTCACCATCAAGATTTTTGATTGGTCCTGCTGTATCATTAACAGAACTTTCTGTAAAAGGGTGAAGAGGGAGAATGCATACAGAAACATCCCCTTACAAGAGAAGGATAGGATGTCCATCTTCCATGCCAGAGGATCGGGCACTCTGGCACAATACTATGGAAGTTGTCTGTTTATACAGGAGGCAAAGACATCTACTTGAGGAGTACCCCACTGGTGGATAATGTCCAAAAACACATTCCTGTGCAACATCCATTTGTGGGATTGAGTCATGGACATGCTTAACGTGTCTGCCACAACATTTTGAGTGGAAGGAATACAAACTACCTGAAGGGTTAGCTGATACTGAACAGCCAACTACCAAGCCTTGAGAGCCAACCTGCACAGGAGATATCACTTGGTCACCCCACCCCCAGATATCTGTGAAATACTTTAGGGGATATGGAAGAAAAAGAGGTTAAAAGGTTTGCAGGGAAAAAATGACAGCTCCCATCACTTATGTTTGTGTGTTTCTTCATTTGGGAAGACTACCACATGTCTTGAACCTTCCAAGAGGCAAAGGCTGCCCCCATTCCATGTCCAAGGAGTCTGTGAATAACTCCTAAGATGGAAGAGGAGGTTGGAGGGGAAGACTTGGATTCAAGGTAATCTGCTGAATTCACACCAATTCTTTTTTTAAGTAGTGAAGGAGAGGAGTAATGAAATCTAGTGGAGGAGCATGCTGCATCCACACTGATCTGAGATACCACTGGATATTCTCATACAAAGTTTAACTAGACGTAACATGGGAATGGTGGAAGCCATGAAGCCCAGCAGGCGGATGAACTTCCTGGCTATTAGGGACTGAACTGGAATGATGGCCTAAAAGAAAGCGGTTAGAGATGACCTTCTGAGGAGGCAAGGAAGCAAATATCTTGTCTGTCTGTATTTAAATTTGTAGTGAATCCTAGCCTTTCCAGAAGAGACAATGAAATTAAGGTTCTTTCAAAGAATGTCTGGAGAATGAGCCTGGAGAAGGTCGTCCAGGTATGGAAAGATTTGAATACCCCTGAGTCTGCAAAAGGCAATAACAGGAACTAAGCATTTTGTGAAGACCCTTAGTGCCATAGACAGCCCATAATGCAAGTAAGAAAATTAAAAATGTGAGGAAGCAATAGCAAAGTGCTGAAATTTCCTGTAAAGAGGATAAATAGGGACTTGAAGATAGGCATTCTTGATGTCCAAGGACACCATGAAAGGCTTGTGGAAGAATGAGAGGAAGCAAAGTGTTTAAGGAAAGCATGCGAAAGGTGGGGACCTTTAGAAAATATTTAGATGCAGCAGATCTAGAATGGGTTTCCAAGGACCTTCCTTTCTGGGGACTAGGAATATTTTTGAATAGAATCCTTTCCCTACTTGGGAAGGTGGTACTTCTTGAAAGGTTCCCTGAGAAATCAAGGTGTGAATCACCTGAAGAAAAGATTCCAACTGGTCTTTACGGGTTGAGGAATAACCCTGAAGGAAGGAAGTGTCTTCCATACCATGAAGTATCCTTGAGGATAACAGAAAGAACCCAGGAGTCTTGGTTGATCTGTTTCCAAGTAGGGAGAGTCAGGGAAAGATGCAAAGACAGTGAGGTGTGGCTGCAGAGAAGTTGGTAGTTACAGACTACGTGGCTTGCTCGGAAAAGGCTGCTTCTGAGCAGGAATAGTAGAAGTAGTCTTGGCGTCTTGGCAGTGTAAGGTTTTCTGGCACTTATTTTACCCTTAGATGAAAAAGGTCTGAATGGCTTCCTTACAAAGGGAGTTTTCAAAGGACAGTTCCTTTCAAAATTGAATATGGCGGCAGAAAAATATGTTTACAGTCCTGGAGTTCCTTGCCCTTTTCTTGCAAGGACTTGAAAGGTTCTGCACCAGCAGATCCAAACAAGGCCTTGGCATCTAATGGGAACAGCCATAATTTCAGCTTTGACATTGTCGGGTAGTGGCTGGAATCTCACCCAAGAGTACCTCCTCAGGACAAAGTCAGATGCAGAAGCTCTGGCAGATGCTTCCACTGCATCATAGCTGCATTTAATGGAATAACGTGTCACTTGAGCAGAGGAACCCAAAATGGAAAAAAAGTTGAGACTTAGTTGAGTCTGGAAGCTTCAAAATGAGCTTACTGGCTTGAGAAAGGAGAGTTAAGGTATATATTTGGTCATATGTGTCTTGTAGTTTATTGCCCTAAAGGCAAGTCTGACCAAAATATAAACTTTTCTCCAACCTTTCGATAACTTTGCTCTCTTTATCAGAGAGGAGAAGGGAAGTTGAAGAAAAAAGCTTTGAGAGTTTATCTGCATCCACTGAGACTGTAGCTGGATCTGCAGAAGGGCACTTAAACAAAAACTTTCACTCTTATTGCACTTTGCATAACCTGTCTGGACTTTCGGGGGCAGGAGGTTGAGAGTCTGGATACTAAGAAGCAGAGCAGAAAGCATTCAAGAAAGCTGGTAGCACTGGAGGTACTGCAGATGGGAAAAGGGAATCCATCTGTAACAGATCATATCTTTTTTGCCTCTTGGAAACCCGAGAGCAGTCCCACTGGAAAAATGCTCTCTTCTTCATGGTAATATCCTCCCTGGGTAATTCTGTACCATTTTGATTCCTCCTCTCGGGAAGCATACTCCAATGGAGAGGACACCTGAGCAGAATATGCCAGTGAGGACATCTGAGCAAAATATGCCAAAGATTCATCCCTTAGTGGAACCATCTTCATCTGAGGAATTTTCAATCCTAATTCTTTTTTGAGAAGAAACTGGAGAAAGGGAAAGTGAAGGGAGAGAGACCATGTAGATTGCCTAAGGGCCATAAAAGCATTACACAGCCCTTGAGAAAAGACTCGTCAACCAGCAGAATGTTCCTGAGAAGGAGAAAAATGCTTAGTTTTCAGCTTTTCCTTTAGTGGAACAGCCATACGGTGGGAAAGAAGAGGGGCCTGTCATA
>NC_056726.1:111003444-111048444 GCF_019279795.1 Protopterus annectens | reverse complement strand
GGCACATTTATCAGGTATTTCTGCATGCTTGCCCCTAGACCCCCCCCCCAACTACTTTCTAGGCTTGAAGTAAAACAGTTCCTCAAAAGTGTCTTTTATTTAAACTCATTTTGTTTAAACTCACCTAAGAAAGTTATTTATGACCGCGGTGGTGGTGCTGCGGTAGCGTTGTCACCTCACAGTAAGACGCTGTCCGGTTCGATTCTCAGCTAGAGCGTCTTCTGCATGGAGACATGCATGAATGGGCGTACCTCCGTTGAAGGTTGTGCGTCAGGGCTGGTAACTCAGCACGTTAAATCAACTACCAATAATTAGCGGACCGGAGTTCCGCTGTGGCGACCCCTAACTGGGAAAAGCCGAAAGACACAACAACAACAACCTAAGAAAGTTATTTATTTTTACTGAAACCTAAATTTTGTCAAAGAAAAGCTTTACTCTGCCACCCTTTGAACCAGTGGCTTCTGCTTCTCTAAAATTTTATACATGGAAAACCACTCTTCTAGCGATTCTTATTTCTGCTAGAAGATTTTCTGAGCTCAAAGCCCTGATGGCCTCCCCCTCCCTCCCTTCTTTATCTTTCACAAGGACAGGTTTTCTCTGATGACCAGTCCTTCATTCATTCCTAAGATTGTCAGTCAGTGTGCTGTCCCTTAACCAGGCCATTAGTTTTCCCAACTTTTTCCCTAACCCTCAAAACAAGGGGAAGCAGATCCATCATTCTCTGGCTGTGTACAGACATCTCATTTGACAAGGTCATTTGCAAGACTGACTAGCTTGTTTCTTTCCAGGAAGCCCAGTCTCTAAACAAACTATTACTAAATTAATTTCTAGGTCTAGTTCCTTTTGCTACACCTACTTGGGGAGATCTTTGCCTTCCCCAGTTAAAGCCCATTCCACTAGAGCAGTTGCCTTCCTTTGAGAATTGATTCCAGAGTTATCCTAGAAGCAGCAGCTTGGTCTTCTGTACAGACACTACAGGGTTAATGCTTTATGTAGGTCCAGAGCCTCATTTTCTAGGCTGTTCGCTGTGGAATAATTGACAGCTCCCTATGCCCAGTCCAACCACCCTTACTAATTACTAAGTTTTGTGAATCACCCAACAGTTTGGAATATTGCAACAGGGGTCTACAGAAGGGCATAGTACAGTTGTGTAAGAACTTGCCTTAACAACAGATATCCTTCTGATCAGTGTTGCAGTATTCTTTCCCATGCACCTATTCCCCTTCTTTGTTCCTAACTAGGTATTGTCCCCTTTAAAACTAGATCAGACAGAGATTCCAAGTGTCATGGACTGAGAGGGAGCCATGCTCTGCTTTTTTCTCTTTTAGCTGACCTTCATCTTGTATTCTTCCTCCGGTGTCTCCAGGTATCCTGGCTTTGAGATAGTCTGAGCTTTTCATGCTCATACATCCACTTATGTATATTTTTGCCTGTGAACTTAGGTCATACATTGGAAGTATGGCTGTATGGAAGGTTTCAGCTTTGGGTACCCTGGCTGTGCATCCAGGTTATTTGGTGAGATAACCCAAGAATTGGAATACTGTAACAATAATCAGTAGGCTATCGGCTGTTATGGAAGATGTCCTAACTGAAATCACTGTTGCAGTATTCCTAACACATGGGTTATTACCACTCATGTCTGGCCGGGGTACCAAAGCTTTATCTTCCTAGTATTGTATGTCAGAAGTGTGACCCCAACTCCTAAGCATAGCCCTATATAGGCAGACATATGAGTGTAATTTCTCAGATTATCTCACCACCAGCCCAAACGCAGGTCTAATATCTGTTGGACTTATTGTCATTGTCATTTGATCATTGGAACCGTTCATAGGTACATACTAGGCTATCGGCCCAAGGGCCTAAGTAAGCCTAGCCAACAAAGTTCCCTGGCTTACGCCAACCCAAGAAAGTTAATTTACTGTGCCCCTGTCGAGCAGAGCCAAAGAAGTGATCCCCGGGGTGTAGTTCCTATTTCCCTTCCACTCATCAAGATTTTTCTTGAAGAGTGTTAATGAGGAACTTTGCTTGACATAGATGGGTAGCTTGTTCCAGAGTATGGGAAGTCTCTGGGACAGGAATCTATCCCACCAGCAAGTCCTGTTTGTTGTGGTGACAAGGTTTAGGTCCCTAGAGCGTGTAGCTTGGAGGGATTGGGATTTCTTTTGGTGTAGCATGTCCAACAGCTCTGGGTTTGGCATAGCTTTATATGTTAGGCAGAGATCACCTCTGAGTAGGCGATATGCTTACAGAGTAAAGCTGGAGTTTTTTGAGGCGATCAGTGTAGGGCATCTGTTTGAGGCCAATTGTCTTTGTGAGGTACTTCTGTGGCCTTTCCAGCTGCTACAGATGTCTTGCGAGGTACATTCCAAAAGGGGCATTTTACTCTATAATGGGTCTAATGAGTGTCGAGTAGAGGGGAACAATGACCTCTTTTTTCCTGGATGGAGAACCCTTTTGTGATGAGTTATGCCATGTAGAAGTATTTCCTGACTACTGTAGCAATGTGATTATCAAAGGAGAGACTACTGTCCACCTGGGTCCCAAGGTCTCTTATCACACATTTGGTGTTAAGAAGACTGCCGCCTATGTGGTAGCTCATGGGTACAGAGGTTTTACCAAAGGGGATAACACTGCACTTTTTGGCATTGGGCTTGAGGCCATGGCTCTGACACCAGGCATCTGTCTCAGTGAGGCCCTTCTGTAGGATGTCCACATCATTTGTGGACTCGACTATGGCTCCTAGTTTACAGTCATCTGCGAACTTCGTTAGCCAAAGGCCTTCTGTGTTAGCCTGTACTTCAGAGAAGTAGATACCAAACAGGAGAGGTCCCAGGACTGAACCCTGTGGTACTCCACTTGTCACTGGTTTGAAGTCAGATTTGGAGTCTGCATCTTTTACAATGTGGGTTCTGTCAGTGAGCCAGTTGGCAACCCATCTTATGACATAGGGATTTATACCTAGTTTAGTGAGATTAGCTATAATTCCAGAATGGGGGATGGTGTTGAAAGCTTTGGCGAGGTCAAGATAGGCTGTGTGAACCACCTTACCCTCATCCATGGCTTTGGTGACTGCCTCAAAGAAGTCGATCAGGTTCAGGAGGCATGATCTGCCTTTCACAAACCGGAATTGGGTGGGATCCAGAGTTTGGAGGTTACCAGTGTCTTTGTTTATGAATTCCATGATGATGTGTTCTATGGCCTTGCAGACCAGGATCGTCAGACTAATAGGGCGATAGTTCCCGGGATCAGTGGTGGCTCCCCCTTTGTGGAGTGGGATAACTGTTGCTGTGCACCATTCAATGGGCACAAAGCCTGACGTGAGGCTATGATTGAACATGGTGCTTAGGTGGGGAGCCAGTTCGTTCTGAAGTTCATGTACAACGCAGCCTGGGATGTTGTCCGGTCCCATGGATGCTGTGTTTTTGGCTTTAGAGAGTGCAGCTTTTACCTGCATAGTTGTGATTACAGGGACTGTGCATTCTTCCTGTATAGATATGGGCCCTATAGGGAGTGAGAGGGGGGTAAAGTTATCACTGAACCGATCTGCCAGGATGTTGGCAATATCAGTTGGTTCTGTATTTTTCGTGCCTTTGTGCTGTAACTCAGAGCAGATCTGGGTGTAGCCATCTAGATTCTTGACATAGCTATAGAATGCTTTGTGGTTGTCCTTGGATTTAGTGGCGATTTTGTTTTGGTAGCTAGCTTTGGAGGATCTTATAAGGGATCTCAGCTTCTTACTGAGGCTGACCAGGGAGCTCCTCCACTCATGGGATTTTACTGTCTTTTGCAACAGTTTCTTCCTTCTGTTGTAGAGTTTGTTTATGACAGGGGACCACAAGATTAGTTCCTTTTTTTGGAGGATAGCGTCTTGGTTCTGTTTGGGATAGCACGATCCATGCACTTGTGTAAGTGCTTATAGAATGCATTTGTGTAGGATTCGGCAGTTGTAACTGTATTGTCCATCTGCATGGGTGTCATGTAGTTCACCATTTTGTCTTCTTTTCTTGGGGCAGTCATGAGCCCTGTAAGTTGACACCTGCTCCTTGGGTCTTCATGCCAAGTTTCAGGCCAGTCCATGCTTATCAACATAGCCAGTGCCAGTTTTTTTTCCTAGTGTGCAAATCTTGTTGCTGGTAGTCCTTTGGCTCCTACTTTCATTATCCTGTGGGATGTGATAATGACTCCAGCAGGTTTGTATGCTTGCCTCTCTGAATCTCTTATTTAGAGCAGGTGAGTCCATGTTTATAAGATCTGATTCATTTGGAGTGGTTCATGTTGTTTTACGTTCTGGTTCATCTGGAGTGGTACTGTTGGATTTGTGATGCCCCTGCACTGGCCAAGTAATCAAGGAGCCTCAGTCCTCACCACTGGCAATAGTGAGGGACGTACACAATGGGAAGATGACAAGTACACACACAGTAAAGTGCAATTTCCCTTAAGAGCACACTGAGATCACATTCGGTCTGGAGGTGGTTTCTTCCTCGCTCTCCTGATCCCCAGTAAGACTCCCCACTGGTTCAGCTATAGAGTTGAGATGTAAGCAGAGTGGTCAAGCCAAAACCTCCAGCACCCTCTCTGTCCAACCAGTGCTTCGTGTCCCTGTCCAAGTAGCTGACACACGCACACTTTGGGATTTGGTTTACACTCACACACACACACACACACACACACACACACACACACACACACACACACACACACCTGGGAAAGGCTGGTACAGGTTTACTAGCTATGCCCCCTTCTGCCCAGACTATAAGGTAGCTATCACTGCCACCAACCAACTCTTTATCAGCTACTCCAGGGCCCTTACCAAAAGATGTCCAAAATTACTGTGCAATGTTACTAATAATCCAAATGGTAGTCTGACCAAGACCAAGGCTGTTTGGGAGTGGCCTGTACAGTGTCACCAAATACGTATGAAAGTACTGTATGAGCTTAAATATGTCTCACAAATATCAGCCACAAATATAGGTTTAAATATATTTAATATTAATACTAAAAGAACAAGACAATACTCAATCAACACAGTAACTGCAGAGTTCAAAATCACAGAAAATGTTAGAACAACATTGCAGGACAGTCTCAAATAAATACAGAAAACATCTAAACTAATCTTTACTATATTCCTGTCTATATCTAAGAGAAATTACTGTACCCTAGTTACTTACTATTAGCAATGCAAATGCAGATGTTGATGGTGATGATGATGAGTGTTTCCAGGTCAAAGACAAAATACAAAATGCAGTCTTCCTCTGAGAGTTCTTAAATTACTATCAAACATTACTGCTGAGTCAGCTTGGATGACATCAGTCTTTGTCACCTGCCTTCAGTTCTCAGGCTAACAGAAACTAACATCATTTTAAAATCTCTGTGTGAGAAGTACATATCTCGTGCAGCTGCTAGAAGTCATAGAGCAATAAAACACTTTACATTTTAAACATGGTAAATACGTCTTTCCAAGACAATAGAAAAAGCTTTTAGCTCTAGAAACTAACTTTTATAGCACATCATAAATTACTTAATTTCAACATTTTTGAAGTTGTGTAAGTTAATCTTCTATGTTCCAACAGGGTATGCTGTAGTTACATTCTTGAAGCACAGTACATAACACAGTTCTGTAGAAATCCTATCAATATTCACAAATGACCTAGAGTTATTTACAAAATTCCAAATAGCTGGGCTGGCAGTGTCACAGGATGGATCAGATTCATGTTCATCTAGCATTTTGGCACCAGCAGTTTTTGTCCCCCATAGGAGAACATGCTTGTTAGGTTTCTTGACTTGTCTTCACTTTTCTGAGCTCTAACTGTTAGCATTTTGAAGTTTCATTCATTCATTTCCATATTTGCCTCTATTCCTAGTTATCCTTCTTCAGATGACTATTATGACAGTGGTTTCATATGTCATCAAGCTGGGAGGGCTGAACTCCCTCCTCCTCATTCCAGCCTCTGTCTGTGGTACTGAAAGAAGCATGTTTGGGTCCCATATATACTGCATACTTTGATTCTTCGGATGACATACTTTGATTCTTCGGATGACCTTTCTCAGAACAGGGATTCCGTGATCACTCAAGAGTGAGGTCATCTGTAGGACATTATAGCTCTTCTTTACAGCCCCTTAAGTGTTTCAGATGTCCTTTTTGGCTGAATGCCAAGTTGCCATTGTTCTACTTTTTTAATGACTGATGATTTGCCAAGTTATTGGCCTGCTGTTCTGTATAGTCTTTTTGATGGTGCTTCTTGAAGCTCGTATATGGCAACTTCTGATTTTCTCCACTTTTCCATTAGCTGACCTTGACTCATGCTTAAGTTCCACCTCTAGGGCACAGTTAAGAAAAGTTCTTCCAGGATATTCCTGTATGCCCGTGTCTGGGGCTTCCTCAGGAATATAATGCTGAATTGGAATGGAAGATATGTTAAAGGGTCTGGGTATGTTGCCTCGTTTGGCAGTTAGCATTGAGGATTAAGGCTATGAACTGTTAATGAGCTCCTTCCTGTAGCCAGAGGTACAGAGTTTAATTCCTTACTCCTCCTGTATTCTTGCTTTGTGACTGTAAACTAGTCTTTAAAGGAGAACCGCACCCGTAGACTCAAACAAACATTTTTATTTCATCATGGTTTGGTGTTTGCTACATTTTAACACCCCTCTAGGACTATTTACAAGTTTTTAAATGTTTTATATGTAATGTTTGAGTCTGACCACATTGGGTCTGGCATCTTGAAGTAATTCTGATTGTTTACTCTGCCCACAATTCTTGTTTGTAAAAAATTACATCCCGCAGACCTCTTCCTTTCTAAAGCTCCTGTCACTGCATTGATTTTACCTGCTTACACTGCTGTCTTTCAGTCATTTAGTTTTAAGTAACATTTCATGCCATTCAATGACTATTTAAAACACAAACAATGCAAATTCAACCAAATAGGCTTTCATAGTGCTTTTTACTGCTGCTGCTTTTTAGAATAACTAAACTACAGTCTTTTGTGAAGCCTGAATTGTACTAGTTTTACTCATCTCCCATCCCTCCTTCACACCCAACTTCCCTACCTGTCAGTGTTAAGGATAATTTGAACTGTTACCTGCAGTGATTGACAGCTCTCAGCAGGCGACTTGACTCGTGTTCTGTTTCCTTCTTGTAGCCTACTTTCTGTATGGGTAGGGGAAGGACACTGCAGCTGTGACATCACTGCATGAGTGGGTTTTTAGGACGGTTGTGATGATGTCAGTTTGGAGAGGGAATTGCCAGAAAACTATCTGTATTCATTGGCCTTGATGACATCAATGAATTTGAGACTGCAGCAAGCTTTTCCAGGGCGGGATAAAAGTTTTTTGAAAGTGAAACTACAACAGTACAGTAAGGTACTGTTCTAGTGGAAAGAAACAGTTGATTTAAAATATTGTAAATGCTGTATTGTTTATTCATAGCAAGGACAGTAAACAGAGAGAAAAAGGACAGAGGAGTTGAGCATTTAATAATTGAATCTTGTTATTGTCTTTTAAACCAGTCAGTGGTCTCAAGTTACCCCTGAAATGGGACACATCAAGTGGGTTTACCCGGTTCACAAATGCATTAAAAGCTTTTGTAGAACTCCTACACTACTTACTATGACAAGAATGTACCTTTTATGTCTTGGCTTTTCTGTTACTAGTCCTGTCACCCAAGAAAATGACTGCACTGACCAAGTTACCCAGTAGTAGAAACCTTCACTACTTCTAGGACTGCTTTCTGGGGCAGGAGTAGTTCTTTGAATTTGCCTAGACTTGAGCGACATCATGAAGGAGGGCATGGTTATTTTGGGCTATATCTTCAAGTTTTTAAGCCCTTCCTGAGAAAGGGCTTCACTTAGATGCCAGTTTAAACAGAGATCTTGAGCAAGCCTAGGCTGCTGTTCTTAATGGGACCGTGAATACTATCCTGCTTTCTATGCAAGACCATGATTTTATGCTCCCATCTTTTCTTAGTCCTAAAAAGGGATGGCCTTCTGTCCTATTTTGGAGCTCAGTGACTTGGAGCACATCCACTGCATCAAGTTCCAAATGCTGGCTCACCGTGCCGTGACACCACAGGCTAACTTGATGGTGTTTTTGGACTTGAGAGATCCCTTCTGGCAGTATGTTTCATTACACTTAACTAGGTTAGCCATATTCTACAATGCCTGTTTTAAATGGAGACCTGGGTTTATTGAAGTATGCCAAAAAAAATGTATGTGTCCCAAGATAAAGTGAACATCATAATGAGTGATGATATTACAGAAACATTGCCATCATTTTACAAAATTGAGAAAGTTTTACAGGTATTTAAAAGATCATAAAAGACGCTAGGTAGAGGGGGAGACATGAATAGTAGACTGGAGAAAACTAAAAGGTTTGTGGGTGTTAAAAAGTCGCAAAAGAGGCTTAGCAGAGGGTACACCTGAATAGTCGAAGGTTGAAAAGAGGAGTAGTATAGGGGGAGGGAAGTGGGTAGTGAGGGCACTAGTAGTGCAGTGATGAAGTATGGAGCAGGGAGGAAGTTAATAGAAGTAGATTTTACAAGTTTAACATCAGTCATGTTACCCAGGAAATTCCTTTGTTTTGCAGTAAGTAAGCAAAGTACAGTTATTTGGACTTCCTTTGTCTCTGTGCTTACCAAGGTGGTGGTTATGGTGTTGATGGCTGTATCTTGCAGGTGAAGGAGCTCCATGTTTTTCCTGTGTTTTATGGTTCTTGAAGCCATCCCTGAAGTGGATTCTCCCAGGCTGCCATCATTCGGGGTAGCTATAAAGTGGGAGAAATCTCCTCCTCTCTTCCCTTTTCAGAGGATTGCTTTGTTTATGTAGAGCTGGGCACCTGCCAGTATCAGCTGACTTTATTCACTCTGGTGGGGAATGGGGAGGAGAATACAGTGGAATATCCAAGCTTGAATCTTCCTGTGTCTCTTGAGTTTAATGGCTTCTGTGCGTTGCACAGTTCCGTTGGCACAGCAGAGGATGTTGGTGTAGCCTTGGAATGAAAAAGTGCTTGTGGTTCAGAGCTGCCTGTGCCTTATCTCATTCTGTCAGACCCGTTCCTCAGCGTTCCATAGTGGTGGGTAGTTTCAAGCAGTCTTCAGGTTATCCCCCGATTTTTGTAGCTGAACCTTTTTGTAGCTGAACCTTTTCCTAATATTAATGCTGGATCCTTCAGTGGCAAGGTGGAGAGCTCCACTTGGATTCTTTGTAGTCCTGAGGGATTAACCTCTATGGTGAAGAGGGCTAAACATCAACCAGTTGCAGCTACTTGCAGTCCTCCTCCCCCAGAAGGCTGTGCAAGGGAAGCAGCCTTCACTGGCACACACAAATTGTTGGAGTTACAGGCTCTTACTTGTAAAGAACCTTACCAGGCATTTCATGTAGTTATAAATACCCTAAATTGTATTCCAAAATTAATTTCAGGTGCCTGTGAAACAGTCCATTCATCTTTTTTTCCCCACAAGGATGGAAAACAGTGGAGAATGAGCCTTTCATATCCAAGATGAGCATCTGCAAATTAGATTTAATGTGAAGCAGGTGCATACTTTTAGGAAAGCAAAACGGCTGACATCCATCATATGGATCATTGAGGCAGTATCAGCCATAATGCTTGGAAGTAGCAGCAGGCATATGTCCCCTCATACATCCTGACCTCTGGAGCTTTGGATAGCAACAGCATGAGACTGGTCTCCGCCCTGTGTTGAAGATATTGGTGGGATGCTTAATAGGAAAAGAATGGCCAATGCTTGTGATATTTCACTCCTTTTTATCATCCACAAAGCAGTTGGTAGTATGTCCATTGACATCATCTATGCATCTTCTGGAGCACTGAGATAAGTATGCAAATAAACATGTTTTCCTCCTTTCTTACAGATGTATTTGCCCTTTATTGTAATGCAATGAAATTCATCCTTTTTTGCACAATTCTCTGGGATCTAGGCACTCAAACTGGAGTTTCACATTCACACCTTTTACATTACTTTGGTACACAATTTGGCATACAAGCTGAGCAGGCTTACTCCAATTGTAGTACTTGAAAGCTGGATACCAGAAACTTATTCTGATGCAAAGCTAGGGTATCCTGGATGTAGATCTTGCTGCTTCATTTGTGAGTTACTAGCTCAAGAAGTTCTTTTCTAGCTGCCCATGCCAGGAAGCCTGCACAGTAATTGAATATTGACTTCCCTGTTTACTGGAACAGAGGCGCTCTGGGCTCCTTTGAAAAGGGAAAAGAGGAAACAGATGCCCTGAATGTCCCCTTATGGGCAAGGCATCCCTGGATGTTCTTCATCTTTCACTGCTGCAGTCATTGCATTTGGGTTATCTGCTTGCAGGTAGCCCTCAGCCGGCCTGAATATCAAAGTCATGGATTCCTGCATCGGATGCTGTCTCTTCTTCCATGACGTCAGGTTGTCAGGGGTATAAAGCATGCAGCCGATGCCATTACATCAGTCTTTCTTGCCGTTGTGGTGCCCGAAGCAGAAGCAGTTCGCAAGTGACGGTCGGCCAAATCCTGAAATTTTCGTTTTCGAGTTTCAGAACTGAAGTCTTCAAAAAAGCCAAGTACCCCATTGGGGATTCTTTTTTTTGCTTTTAACCGATGTCAGTAAAAGTTAACAATTGTATTACCTGTGGAAAGCAAAATACCTCATAAAGATATAAAGATTTTCATTGGTACTGCATTCCTTGCTTAGGTCCAGACCATGACGTCCCTCGCTTTCGGTTTTGTGCCTTGTTCAACCCCCGAACTATTCATCGCCGGTCTATATTTACAGCAAATTATTTTGGTACTCGATATAACTATCCAGAAATGTCTTCGGTAAGCCATCCGACTACCGATATTCCAAAAATACCTAAGAATAAAGACAAGAGACAGACCGCATAGGTCCAAAACTGCAGAAGACGCCTCCATTAAGCTAGTCACCAGTTCGCCGGTACTCAGTGAGGCGCTTTCACAGCCCCTGATACCCGCTGCTTCAGATTCGCAGGCCTCTACTGAGACCCATTCGGAGTCCGGTATGCCGTGAGATGCTGCTTCGACTATGGAACCTGTGGATGTCTTTACCTTGGATGGGTCCAGAGCCTCTTTGCAGGCACAGGCTTCTGAGGGTGTATGCAGGCCTACAGATTTGCATTTTAAACCAGTGCCATCTTCTTAATCAAGGCCTAAAGCTTGACCCATGCCTAGAAAACCGATGTCCAAACTTCATGGTCAGGCCCATATGCCTAAAAAAATGCTTAGAGTAGCTGAAGACCTTATTACTTTAATTAGGGGAAGCCAGCCTTCCCCCTCTGAGAGACCTAGAACTGATTTTCCTTCTGATTTTTCTGATCAGGATTCTGAAATTTCTGCTTCTTCTGATTACCAGGATTTGCCCTTATCTACCTATGAGTATTCTGATGCAGAGGATTCCATTCCCTCTGCTTCCCCTCCAGAAGATTTTTCTTTTGGTGAAACCTTGCACACTCTTAAGGAGCATTTCCGCTGGGAAAGCGAAGATTACTCTGACTCCAAAAAGAGGCTTGGGGAATTCGCGATCTCTCCTGTTCTGGACATTGTAGATGATGCCTTCTTGGAGTGTAGCCTGGCCCCAGACACCTTACCTCCAGCTCCCAGAAAACCTGACCGGTATTACAGAGTACCTGACTCTCACAAGTTCCTCTTCAAGACTCCTACTGCGGATCCAGAGACCATTTCCCAAGGACCAAAGGGCATTAAGGCTACTACTGCCAAAAACTCTACCCCCTCTGATAGAGATTTCAGGGCCTTGGCTACTTTGGCCATTAGGGCCTTAAATTGCCAGTTTCATATGTTAAAGTAGCAGTATATTATGGGACTACTTAAACAGAAAATGATGTTGATTCTTTACTGTGCTGAGCATAAAATATTACACGATTTAATGCATTCTGCTGAACAAGTTGGTAAACATACTTTGCAATGGGGTTTTGACTCTCTAGATGCATTTTGCAGGGCTGCTGTCACTGGGTCTGTACTTAGAAGGCATGCTTGGCTTAAGGAGCAAAACTTGGCAGATCATGTTAAAGCTAAATTACTGAATGCTCCTTAAACCAAGACCGCCTGTTTGGCAGCAAAGCAGAAGTCCTTAAAAAGATGGAGGAAAAAGCTAAATCTATGCAAACTGTTAAACATTTCCTGCAAGTACAGCTTCCCAGATTTAGTAGGCATTGGCCTTCTAAGAATTGGTCCTTTCCAGTCTCTTCCAAGCCTTCTCAGCCCAAACCCAGAAAGAGCAGACCACCTAGGTTACAGTTTCAGGCTACACACAGGCCTAAGCAGTGGGGGAGCTCCCACTTCCAAAGCTGAAAGTAGTAAGACACCCCCCTATGGAAAAATGTCACAATTACTTTAACCCTTCCAAGCCCTGCTCAACTGCCTGCACCTTTAGGAGGAAAGCTCACCCTGCATGCAAAAAACGGGGACCTCATTACCCAGGACAAATGGGTTTTAAATATAGTTTTCCAAGGATACAGGTTCCACTTACACCTTACCAACCCCAAACGGATGGCCAGATCTACCCCCAAATCAATGGGCAGAGGCTCAATAGCAGGTTCTCTCTCTTCTAACTATCAGGGCTATTCAACCTGTCCCAGCAGAAGAAAGGGGACAAGGTGTTTACTCAAGACTTTTCCTGGTACCCAGAAAAGACAGCTCCTGGCATCCTGTCCTGAACCTCTCTATTCTAAACACCTTTTTGGTAATCTCAAAATTCAAAATGCTAACTCTTCAACAGCTGCTTCCTATGCTAGGCAAAGATGCCTGGTTGACGACCTTAGACTTAAAGGAAGCTTACCTGCACATTCCAATAAGGGAATCTTGCAAGAAGTACTTGCGCTTCAGTTCTCTGCACTTCCCTTTGGCTTATCTACTGTGCCCAGGGTATCCACAGTGTCTAGCTCCAGCCATTGCATTTTTGCAGGCAGAGAAATATTCAAATATACCCATACCTGGACAATTGTCTGATTCAGGCAGAAAGCCAGGACATGCTATTAAAACATCTGGCATTTGTAAAGAAACTTCTAACCTCGCTGGGATACACCATAAACAAAATGAAATTTCGTCTAGTACCCTGCCAACAGATTGTATTCCTGGTAGCAAGCTTGTTCACAACTTCCCAGATGGCTTACCTCACGCCAGAGAAACAAGTTTATTTGACAGCCTACTTCAAACTACTGGCCATAAAGACCCAGCTGTTTGCAAGGAAAATTTTGCAAGCCCTGGGGTTCATGGCCTCTTGCATTCTACTAATTCCATATGCAAGACTGCATATGAGGAAACTACAATGGTATCTAAAAAGCCTATGGTGTCAACAGTCTCAGGACCTGGAATCAATAATTCCTATCATTCCTTGTATAAAGACAGAGTTCCTTTGGTGGGCAGAGGCCTGCCACCTCAACAAGGGGCTCCCTTTCAATCTACCCCGCCACCCAAACCCTGACTACAGACGCATCAGACTATGCATAGGGGGCTCACTTGGCAGGGCAGTGCATTCAGGGCAAATGGAACCCGAGTCAGATTCACCTGCATATCAACCAAAAAGAAATGTTAGCTGTACAGAATTCCCTGACAGCCTTCAAGGACCACATCCTTCCAGGACGATTATTGGTAAAGACAGACAACATCACAGTTATGTGGTACGTAAACATGCAGGGGGGAACCCACTCGTACCCTCTCTGCAGACTAGCCATGGCTCTGTGGAACACAGCCTTGAGCTACCAAGTGCACCTACAAGCTCAATTCCTGCCAGGCAAGCTAAATTCACTGGCAGACGACCTAAGCCGAAATCCACGAATGGAAACTGAAACCAAAAATATTCAACCTCTTGAGGAACAAATGGGGGGGGGGGGGAGACTCCAGAGATAGACCTGTTTGCCTCCCCCCAGAACTACCAATTGGACAAATTCTGCACAAGGACTCCCCACAGTCAAGCTTGGAAAGTGGATGCCCTGTCCTTTACATGGGAAAGCCACTCGGTTTATGCCTTTCCCCCTCTGCATCTCCTCTTGAGGGTTCTGCTAAAGATGAAACAGGACAAGCCAAGGGCAATTATTATTGCACCAGACTGGCCTCGCCAGCACTGGAGAACCCCCTTTTGCGCAGCATGATACTGCTGGATCCATGGCACCTACCTCAGACACCTTCCCTGCTGTCCCAGCAGCCGGGCCAGATTCTGCACCCTCAGCTTCAAACCCTGAACCTTGCAGCCTGGCTAATTCCTTGAGCTCTCCAACAGCATCCCTCAGTAAGCAGGTGCTAGAGGTCATTCTGGAAGCAAAGAGACCTAGTACTAGAAAATCCTATGCTGAAAAGTGGAAAAGATACTGTTCCTGGTGCCAGACCCAGGGTATGGACACCACGGTGCCCAGTCTACCTCATATTCTTCAGTACTTAACAGAAATGCTCCACAAGGGCCTATCCTTCTCATCAATTAAAATTCATGCCTCTGCAGTTTCTGCACATTACAATACTGAACCACCACTCTTCTGTCACCCTCGGTTAAAGCAATTTCTCAGAGGGGCTAAAAATTCAAGACCCCACAGGTGAGCCCCTACTCCAGCCTGGGATCTTAACTTTGTAATGGAAAAGCTCACTCTCCCTCCATTTGAACCAGCTGCAACTGTTCTTTCTTGGAAAACAGTCTTCCTTCTAGCCACCACTTCAGCAAGAAGAGTGTCTGAATTACAGACCCTCATGGCAGTGGAGCCCTTCATTATCTTCTATGCAGACAGGGTTTCCCTCAGGACCAATCCATCCTTTATGCCCAAGGTGGCGTCTAGTGGGGCCCTAAATAAGTCCATTCATTTGCCTACCTTTTTCCTTAATCCACAAAACAAAGGAGAACGAATTCTGCACTTTGGATGTGCACAGACAACTTAGATTTTATTTGGACAGGACTAAGCCTCTCAGAAAACCTAAACAGATGCTAGTTGGCTTTGCTGCAGGGGCAGAGGGGAAGGCCATTTCAAAGCAAACCATTTCTAAATGGATAGCCCATTGCATTCATTTCTGCTATAAGTACCATGGAAAACCTGCCCCACAAGGGGATAAGATCACATTCCACCAAGGCTGCATCTACCTCCACAGCCTTTCTCAGAGGGGTCCCTACCAGGGACATCCTGGAGCTCTGTTCATGCCTTCACCAAGAACTACCACATGCTTATTTTTTCTAAATCCAGAGCTGGTTTTGCCACTGCAGTATTGCAGGGCTTAATAGCTGGTCCCAATGCTAGCTAACTTTCTCCTCCCTTCCTTAGCTTTGGTAATCTACCCAAATGTAATGACTGCAACAGTGAAACACGAAGAACATAGGATAGTTGTGTACACTCACCATAAATGTAGTTGTTCAAGTGTATTCACTGTTGCAGTCTTGGTTACCCTCCCTCCAGCCCCCTGACTTCTCTTGGCTCTACCTTTGCTTCTTGTTTTTAGCTTTCTGGTGTATTTGATGGAGGTGTAACATATCATATAATTGCTTCCCATTGTGGGGGCACCTGACATCTGAGGCAAGAAAAACTGATGTAATGGCGTCGGTTGCATGTTTTATACCCCCTGACGACCTGACATCATGGAAGAAGAGACAGCATCCGACGCAGGGATTCAAGACTTTGATATTCAGGCTGGCTGAGGGCTACCTGCAAGCAGATAACCCAAATGTAATGACTGCAACAGTGAGTATACTCCTCTACATTTATGGTAAGTGTACACAACTGTACTTTCTCCAATCTAGTGTAGTTAACAGAGAGGAACTTCCCCAACTCTTCCAGACTTGTACACTGCTAAATTCAGTATTTGGAAGCATAGTGCACTCATTCTTACAGAGCCTCAAACTGGCAGCCTGAAGGATAGAAACCTGGTCTAATGCTTGCATACCTTTCTAGCTGAGGTTTCATGGATCCCGCAAGAAACTATGACATCTACCACCAGAATTCTATTCTGGCCAGATAGAATAAATTCTTTATCTGAAGTGCAGCCTATGACATACATCCAGGTATCGTTGGTCTTCGGTGTTTTGCTGTGGTTGGCAGGCCTTTTTGATAAATGTCCATCTTTCAGCTTGCCTGTCTTTTGAACACCCACTGGTCTCTGTACCTAAAGTCAAATGGTTGTTGAAGTTCAAGTGAGACCCCTATGAAGGCCAGGTTATTTAACCTTTTTAAGCCTTCATGTGTATCTCCACTAAAATACTGCGTTTTGAAGACTTTTTGCTTTTGTTGGCCAAGTGCCTGTGCAAGGAGCATCTCATAGTTGCAGACCTTGATATGTAAGCAATATTATGCACTTTTCCATGAAGACAGTGCGTCATGTAGGACTAGTTTTTTTATTCATACCTAGAGTTTTGTTGGAACTGGTTTTGAACCAGACCAAACACTCAAACCTCTTTTTTTCCCAAAACATCAAACTCAGGATAAACTGATGAACACAATACATTTCAAGCAAATAGATCAGCTTTTGTTTCCTTCATTCTTGGAAAACAGGAGAGAGCAGTTCCGAAACACACACACTACCTTGCTTGCAGACACTGTTGTCTTTTAGTATGACTAACATGGTGAGAACTTGCAGGAGAGTTTAACCTGCTGCAGTTGCCTTTGAGACTCTATCAGTACAAAGCATGTATAAGGCGTCTGCCTGGTCTCCTATCCACACCTTTTGTCATTAAAGTCTCTACTTGTATTATATAATCCAAAATATGGATCTCTGCATCAGAAATGTATTTTCACATTCTCAGATAGTACATGTTTATGGAAAGTATACCCTTTTAACACTGTAAAACAGATGCATTGAGTGCCAAATTCAACACTGTTATACAGCAGCTAATAGGAAGTTGGGTTTTAGATGGTCATGGCAGCAATTAGTAGTTTACAAGCTGTCAGAATACTAACTGGTAAGGAAAGGGAAGAATTGCATTTTAGCAGCTTGAACATTCTTCACTCTCACTGCTGCTGTAGCTTATGGGTAGTGTCCTGCCAAGGACACAGCACCTGGCCAGCTTGCCACAGCTCTAACTCCAGTCTCTCTCACTAACTCTAGCTGCTGATAGGATGCAGTCATTTTTGTGGGAAGTATATCAGCAAACAGAGGTAAATCTTCAGTATTTCCTGCCACCTCAAAAGCGAAGCATCTCTCTCTAGCTCCAAAGGAAAAAGAGTCAGTCAAAAACTTCTTGTCTAACAGATATGACACCTTCTTGTCATGAATAATTTTATTAAGTATTTGTGGTATTATTTTTGGTCTGTCTTAATATCTGTAAAAAATGCGTGTGGTATCCCACCTTAACAGTACTTGGCTTATGTCAGGAATTGTATGTGCTTCTACTCTGTTTAGTTGGCTTAGTTTTCAATTTTGTGTGGAAAACCGTAATTTTATAAAATATTCTGATTTTTAGGCCTGTGCTTTTACAATTGGAATGTGTATTTTTCCTACCTGTTAATGTTTTTGACATAATTAGAATGTCTTATCTGTTCTGGTGTAATAAATGTTCTTTGATATTTCTGACTAAAAGTTTAGGGTCTTGTGACACAGTTTTCATTGTACTGCTTGTGTACTAGTTTGGGTAAGGAAAGCGTGCTTGATGTTTACTCAGATTACTGTACTGGTAATCTGGTTTCTTCTTTTGGCTGTGGCATGGGTAATATTCTCAGTTTTGCTAGTTCCACTTTGCCTGTACCTAAAAAGGAAAAAAAAAAAAATAAAATGATTGCCTTAGCCTATGGTTAGTGACTCTGGTGGGGCCAAGACATGCCTATTTCCTGGACTTACTCTGGTGTAGCTGTAATGGCTACCATGGACTGGGGTTTAGATATGTCCTTCAGGGCTGTTCCAGTAGTTGTCACAGGTATCTGAGAGCCAAACGCTTTAGGTACAAGAGTTGTCCCAGGAAAGACACCTCTTACCAGAGACAGTAAGCAGTCCCCTTACCATTTTTCCATTAAGGATATTCCTAGAAAAAAGAAACAAAAACTTATTTACAGAGAGATGATCAGATTGTTTATGTGCAAGTCTGATGTTTTATATATTTGGCTTGAGTGTTTTACAGTGAGTCAGTTCTGGGGGCTGTTTGCCTTTTCCACAGTATAATGCAGGTATTGCCAGAGAACAGTATGTGTTTTCAGAGGATGAGGATTCTAACAGAGACTGGGTGATTATCCTCAGGAATCCATCAGCCAGAATTCTTGCACTTCAGGTAGTGAACATGAAGTTAACCCTAGATATTTTTTCCTTTGCAGCGACTGTTACTGTAGTCTGGTGTGTTTTTGCTTAGAAACAAACGGGCTCCCCCAGAAATGAGCTGATGTCATGGTGTGTTAGAGAACGAGGTTTCTAATTCCTAATGTAAGTCTTGCATTTGGTTAGTGCTGCTGTTTGCTCAGTGGCGGTTAGCAGTGCCATGTATAGACGCAAAAACCTAGAAGCTCAGTTTTTCCCTAAGTAGGCCAGCCTGACTTAATACTGAAGTAAATACTTTGTGAGCGATGTAGTTACAGTATGAAATTGGACAAGGACATATTGAATGACAAACAGGTTGTCAGCACACACACACAAACACACGCACACACACACACACACACACACTTCCTTCACTAAATAAGGACCCAACACTTAAACCGACATATGCGGAGGTACTCACTAGTAACTTACCAAAAGATCAGAGACCTCCCAAACGGAAACCCTTTTACACACACAACAGTGCAAGAAAACAGTCACAACACACAGTAACACACACCAGTGTCTCAACAAATAAGCCCAATGTAGTGGTCATAGGTGACTCCATTCTGACACACACGGATATTCTCCTCACCAGGCTGGATAAGAAACGAGTTATGGTTAGCTGCCTGTCAGGTGCCAAGATCAGTCAAGTCAGTCAAGCACTCAAGTCACTTGACTACAGGTACTGGTATGACTCCATTGTCCATGTAGGGATGAATAACTTGAGATGTACCTCACTGGACTGTATGAAAAGAGACATGACTGGGCTCTCAGATTGTGTCATAGCAGGTATAAGCCTAGCCTTATGCAGCATTTTACCTTTTCCAAAAATGATGCCACAATACAGGCAAAAAATGATTGACGTTAACAATTGACTTAGCCTCTGGTGTCAGTCAAAGCGGATCCAATATCTGCCAACCTGGGAAGACATGGTCAACAGGCCGTGCTGCTTTGCCAGAGATGGTCTACACTTGTCTCCTGTAGGCTTTCGGATACTGGCAAAGGCATTAGCCACCCCTGTTGTGCCTTTTTTTAAGGCAGTGTCAAACTAACCAATCTCCCAACATAAAATCTTCTCTAGATACTCAAGGTAGTGCTACTTAATGCTAGGAGAAACTGCATTCCTTTGAAGCCCTCCTCACTTTGGAAGATGCTGAAGTCTGTGCAGTCACCAAAACATAAGACAGAAAGCACCCTGACCATGCAGGGCTACAATGCCTTCCATATGTTCAGACCACAAACTGAGCATGAAAGAATCAAATGAGGTGTATCCAACTATACTAAGGATAAGTACACCTCAAGACTGGTCAGACAGTGCGACTCTGAGCTCCATGTCTAATTTAACTACATTTGCGAGTCGCTTACTTATTTTATTTATTTGTTTTACTGGGAAAGTCCGACTTGGAACTAAGCCAATTTTCAGCAGAGGCCTGGGGAGAAATGCTCCAGATGCATGTCTTTGATTATCCAAACTAATTGGGCCTAGGTTAGTTGGATAATCAAAGATGTAACTGAACTGGATAAAAAACTTCTAAAAATGTTTTTGATGAACATTAAACAAGAAAAATAAAACAAATTTACTGTAAGTACAACGTGGTACAGTGTATTATTGTAGTACAAGCTGAAAAAGCACACAGAAGTGAATACATAAAATGTTTACATATTCAGATTTTATGATTTTCCTACCTGGAAACTTTGGAAGGCTGCATTCAGATAATTGACGTTTCAGGTAATCAACGTTTGGATAATTGACTCTCTACTGTATAGGCAAGTCCCTACCACATCATAGCTACGTTTAGGTCCCCCGCCACAAAACAGGAAAAGCATAACACATACCTGGATTTATTGGCGTCACTTGTCTTACAACCCAACACCTTATTCACAGGTAATTTTAATTATCCTACCACTGATTGGGAAACATACATGACCCACAAACATGCTGGCTCAGAGATTTTGGACTCCATCGCTGCAAATGCTTTGGAACAGCTAGTCAGCACACCCACAACAATAGTATTCACTATCATGGGAGAGCATTGCACCCCCCCCCCAATGTGATGTCCTCACTCGTAAGATCAGATCATAAATCAGTATCATTAAATGTAATTATGACCAGATACCCCATCAAGCTCAAAAACACTTGAGAATTTTTCAGAGACAAACTACCTCCTACTAAGTTATAGTTAAGTTTCAAAGCCCCCTCAAATGTAGATAATATGGACTGCTATGCAGAGGTGTACACCAATACCCTGTAACCACTTAAGCAGTTGTATCGAATCAGCTATACCTGACTGGATTAAAACCAGGTCTTGCCAAAAAACAAGCCACCCTGGTGGACCCCTAGTATAAACAGCCTATAAAATAAGAAAAAAATAATGTCCAATAACAATAGGGAACTGGCTTAGCAGAGGAAGAAATCCCTGTCTGCCTAAAACAAACAAATTGGAGATTTTGCCAAGTCCCCTAAAACTAATTACAAAGCAAGAATAGCCTTCCTAGGTAAGGATAAGGCATTCTTTAATTACATCTGAAATCCAAAAGGGAATACCCAGCTATGGGCTGAACTGGTTGTGGGTGGCACCACCCATACTCAACAGAGGTAATAGCCATCCTCCTAGCTGACAGATTTGGAGCAAACTTTACCCCCCTGTCTCTTCCAGTCACCCCCAAAGTATACATGCCACCATTCCTCACCCTGTTATCACAAGAGAGCAGGGTATGTCGGCACTGTCTAAGGTAAAAAAAACACAGCATCAGTGGGACCAGACAACATCCCAAGTTGCCTTTTAAACAACTTAAAAACATGATCTAGAAGACCCACTTGGATCCCTCTTTAACCACAGCCTGTAAACTGAATATGTTCCTGTGGAATGGAGGACAACAGTAATCCCTATGCACAAAGGATGACCATCAACCAACCCTGGGAGTTATAGGCCTATAAGCTTGACTAGCCTCATCTGCAGGGCCATGTAAAGAATCATTATGGGAGCCACAAAGCATCATTGAAAATCATGAAGTTTATATCACATGGGATCTTCCTTTACCAACAATTTAAAAACTAGATGCGATAAAAGCAGATGTAGTAGTCCATGAAAAGAAGACAAAAGTAGCATTGATCATTGAAACTGCTGCATCCAGTGACTACAATGTCTTGCATACAAAGAAAGACACAATCATAAAATACCAGGTTTTGCAGGCAGAAACGAGGATAATGTGGAAGAAAGATACCCAGACAGTTTCAGTAGTAGGAGCAATGGGTCTTATACCCAAGTATGGCTGAAATGTTTTTTTTATGTTACCAGTACATGTAACTCTGTATGAATTCAAGAGGAGACCTTACTGGGCACATTGTGGGTGCTGGGACGAGCCCTTCTAGCTAACATCAAAGATTGAAACAATACTAATTTCATGAACTGCAGTCATAGTTTGACTTAGGAATAGTGTCCATTCCCATCATGGTATTAGAAACCTAAAAGACTTGCAGAAATTAAAAAGGGAGAAAAACCTTATTAACAAGGACGTAGGTGTTCTCCAAACTCTGGACCCAACCCATTTTGGATCCGTTAAAGGTAGATCATGCTTGTTAAACATGGTTGACTTCCTTGAGAAAGTCACCAAGGCCCTGGGCAAGGGAAGGACAGTGCATATCACATATCTTGACCTAGCCAAAGCATTTGATACAATCCCCAACTCTGGTATTGTAGAGAAACCAGCAAGCAAAAAATAAGCTGTAGTAGCAGGTAGATTGGACCTCCACAAGTAAAAATGATCCATAGTAAAAAACTGGCAGGCACCAAACCACGGCAGATAAAAGCATAAAAACTTTATTCACAAACCAGAGGTGAGTGCTTTCACAGCCAAAGCTGCTTCATCAGACAATGAAGAAAATCATGCACTGGCTTTTAAATACATCCTATCCAGTGGTATTCACATTTCAATTGATTACATAATTCAGTCACCATTGCTTAAAGGGCAGTATAGCATTGTAAAAGCATCTAAAAATTCCATATATAAAAACACATTCACCTACTTAAAGGTCTATTAGTTAGTACAGGTTTGAGAGACATCTTGTCATTCAGTCCCTTTCCAATTGTAGCACGCATCCGAATGATCCAGTCTAATTTTTTTGTCTCATCCCATTACCTAAATGTACCAATTCAATAACCATAAACTTAAAGCTGTGTGATATATCTGTTTCTGTTATGTTTTGCTAACGCATTAGTATCAGCTCTCCTATGTATATCATAGACATGATCTTTTATTTGGTCTTGTAGTCTACTTGTTGTCATACCTATGTAGAAAGATTTACATAAAATACAGTATGCTAAATATACTAAATTGGTACTGTTACAATCAGCAATTAGTTTAAAGGATAGAATCCTCTCAGTATCTGGATGCTGGAAGGTCCCACTACTATCCAATAAGTGACAGTAATTGCATTTCTTACAAGAGACATTACCATAACTAGCTATACTTGTTCATCTACACACAAAATATTCCAATTCCTATCAAAAATCTCTTGTAGAAGATTTATATTGCTGGAATAAGTCATGGGAATTCTCATACTCATTAATATTAAGCTTTTGTTGATCATTTTTTATTTAGTATATTTAGTGTACTGTGTTTTATGTAAATGTTTCTACACAGGTATGACAACAAGGAGACTAAGTGATCAAATAAAAGAGCATCCCCCAGATTCTGTATGCATTGCACGGCATACAGGATCAGTGCAGGAGATCTAGCAGGCAATATGTCTGCAGTGCGATCCAGGAACAGCCTGCAGGGGTGTGCACGAGCGCTCCTGCAGTAGTCCTGCACAGACTAAGCCCCTGTATGCACATCACCCCATTTGCAGGAGAAATCCATGCAAATGAGGTGAGTTTGCGATCCAGGAAGCTTGAAACCGGCCATGCAGGACTAGTGCAAGCTGCAGAAATGTACTCTGTTAGTAACCGAGTACATTTCTGCAACTTACAAAACAGAGCCGTGACAGTTCCATATAAAGGCTGCATATCAGACAGGAAGCATGCCAATGGCCAAGTATAAGGCCATTGGCATTGCAAACGACATAAAAAAAATTAAAAAATCAACTTTTTTTTTTTTATAGCTTATCTCGGCTGTTTAAGCGAAGGGCAGCGGCACGCAAACCGGATCGGGGGGGGGGTAATAAAATAAACTGAAAATAAGCATTCTAACTAAATGGCAGGCAGAAGACAACATGGCCAGTGAGTAGTGGTTGGTAGGGGGGGGGGGCTCAGTGTGAGACATGTAACTATGCATTAGCAGGCAATCCTATGCAAATGAGGGGAATGATAGTGAATCCCAGTTTTCCCAAGCATGCTAGTCAGGTCCCAACAGTGTAAGAGTAGGAATAGCTTGGTGCAAGCCTAGGAGTTAGCTGACGTCATGAGGGGGGTATCAGGCATACTGAAAGCGGATTGGTGCCCTGTGCCTCTGGTTTGCTCCCAGCTTAGCACAGCTAAGCAAGGGGGTGTGTCTGTATCTGCCTAGCACTCATTACATTGCCTAAGCAGGTGTGCGCTCCACACACTCGGTTTTAAAGGAAGAAAAAAAAAGTTAAACCAGGAAATAGCAGCACTGTGTACATTGGAGCACTCTGCGCGGCGTGCCCCCTGACTTAAACAGGAAAGCAATGGGAAGGGAAAACAGGAGTAGGAAGGTAATCAATGAGAACTAGCATAGCTGGCAGATGAAATGTATCAGAATCAGCCAGTTACACAGGTAGCAGACCAGCCCAGCTCAGAACACTACTATAAACTATGCAAACACCTTCCCTTTTGGTTTTTCCCACACTCCACACCACCAGTGTATACAAGTGGGAAACTTTTAACAATCAAAACAACAAAATGATAGGGACTGCAATAGCTATCATACAACTTGTGGAAGAGGCTGAGGGTGGAGAAGATGTGAATGCTGTCGACCAACCCACAGTGAGGAGACGGAGAAGAGTGTACAGACCCAGGGTAACCTACCATGGGCTACATGAGCTGGAGTTAGTGGAGCACTATAGGGTGGACAGGGACCTTCTACAGCAAATCGTTGAGCTGTGCCAGCCATGCCTGACAGATGGAACTAACAGAGGGGAACCCATCCCAGTGGATACTAAGATATGTGTAGGCCTAAGAATAGTAGCTGCAGATACTTTCCAAAGGCCAACTGGGGATATGATGGGGATCTCACAGGCATCAGCATCCAGGGTACTCCACCATTTCCTGGATGCCATGCCAGCACATATCGATGAGCACATGTATTTCCCCAACACCCGTGAGGCGTTTGCTAGCAATATGTAACTGTTCCACCAACTAGCAGAATACCCTGAGGTAGTGGATGCTATAGACTGCACGCAAATACGCATCAAGGCACCACCCAGTGAGCAGGGTAGGGTCTACATCAACCACAAGGGCTTCCCCTCCATCAACTGCCAGGTCGTGTACGATGCCCAGGGCATAATACTGAATGTGTGTGCTGGCTGCCCTGGAAGCTACCACGATTCCCACATCTGGCATCTGACGCAGCTGTACCAGAGATTTGCCAATGTGGACATCCCTCACGGTCACCTAGTGGAGGATGCTGGATACGCAGCAGAGCCGTGGCTGATGACACCCATCAGAAATGCACACACACCTGAACAAGAACTCCATAATGAGGCACACACACAGACCCGAAGTATAGTAGAGCGTGCGTTCAGGATGCTCAAGTCACTGTTCCGGTGCCTGGACACATCCGGTGGAGCCTTGCAGTACTCACCAGCTGCATGTACCCAAATTGTCATTGTATGTGCCATGCTACACATTATGATCTTGCGGAAACAGCTGCAGCAGGAACAGCATGGGGCAGGGCCACACAGCCCCCCCCCCCCACCATTGCCAAGGCCTGCACAGGCACAGAGCGACTCGGTGGAGGAACAATCAGAGCCTGCCCCAGTAGGCAGAAGGAGGCGTGCCCAGTGTGCCCTGGCCTTGGCAAAGAGGCAACACATAGCACATACACTGACACAGGAGGGACCCAGGGAATAACACCTCTCTCTGACTCTCACATACAGTAAAAGGGATGCCAAACATGCCACTACCTGTGCTCAATCTTGTGTAGGGAGTGTACTATGTGCATCTGACATAGGCAGCCATGCAGCACCACCCTCAATACTGGGACACCCACAAGGTAAGTGACTCACACATGCCAGTTAGGGGGGTTCACATACCCCACAGCCAGCAGGGCAGGTGTAGACAAACACAAGCAAAGGCTGTGCTTTGGCCTCTGAATGATGCCTATGGGTAATCCCCCTAGGCCTACACAGACACACCACATCAGGTCAGGCAGTGGGATATTCATTCTGAAGGGTAGGAAGTCGGAAACTAACATGTAGGTAAATCAAAGCTAAGATCTGTAGTACACTGGTATGCCTGTAGTCAGCATGATAGGTTAGACTACAGAATGAAATGGAGTACCTGACATACCAGTACAGTCATAGCAAATGTGTACAGGCGTCTGGTGTGCCCCCCCCATCCTACTTAGTAATGTAATAACAGTCAGGTGTGCTCCCCCAACCCTACTTAATTATGTAGTAATGGTCTAGCGTGTCTTCCCCACCCAATGTGATGTGCACACGTCATAAGTCAGGTGTGCCCCCCCCAACCCTATATAGAAATGTAATATATATGTGTAGGTCTAATACCAGTGGAGCACAGATGCACAGAGGTGGCCAAGGTAGCAGGATAGGTTGTAGCATCTGCACATTATGCAGGTATGTGTGTGTGTTAGGTTGGTGTGTGTCCCATATCATGTGAGAGTGGTCGGTATGTATGCATGTTGAGGTAAGCCTGGTGAGCATTGCCCACTACCGCTGCTGACAGGTTCAAGTCCTCAGAACTGCAGTACCATACACAGTACCCATCACGGTAGCAGTAAGCCATTGCAAATGTATGGTGGTAATGTGTCACCATCTGAAAGACTGACATGGCATAGCTGTTAGTCAACATATACATGCAGTACACAGGGGAAACTACCCCAGACATACAGCATATATTGTGTCACTGTGAAATGTACACATACTTGGAAATGTACATACAGGTATGCATCACATTATTCGGTCCTGTAGTGGGGAATACTGGTGTTGTCTGCCCAAACACTCTCAGATCACAAAGGAGGTAGGACTGATGTATTGAGAAACAGCTGATGTACCTGCACATGCAAGCATAACTGGAATGCCCAATGCATAGCTGTGTGTCAGATGCAAGTAGTGTCCATAGTACACATGCACACAGCTCATGCAAACACCACCCACAGGAACCTCTCTGGTCATATCCCTGCTACGGGGAATGGTTACAGTAAGACCCCACCTGTATATGGCAATAGCAGAAGACTGCAGCTTGCAGTGCAGGTGTCCATGCAGGTGTGTCCCTAGCTGTAGGTAGCACCCTGCCAGCATCCACACCACCAGAGCAAGACTGTTAGTAGGTATTGGCATGAACACATATCACACCTACCCTTTCACACCAAGGGAATATACTGTATGGTAGTCTGGGATTATAGGACTGACGGAATGCAACGACCTGCCACATCTGGCATGCAGCAACACCTAATGCCCCACAGGCATTTGCCAAAGGCCTGTGTCTCATGTACTGCCAATGCATGTTATGTGTCAGGCACCCAAATAACACACCCCACATAAGCCATATGCAAGGTCATGTGGACAAACCACAGTAACATGTCCACCATTTCCCACTGCATGACCTGTGGACCAACAGTAACACACACTTGTGATGGGGCGATACCCTTAGGGAACGTATCAGAGAATGTATGCATAATGTAAGGAAGAGGTTAGAATAACAGAGGGGGGGTGGGAACATGGGCAGCATGGACTGTGCAGGATCCAACAACAAGCTGTGTGCACACACTATCACTGGCTGCAAACACATACATGGGTGGCTACTCATCTGCCCGTAAACCACAATAGGGTATATGTCCTGACCCGTGACCCCCCCCCGCCTGACCTGTGCAAATCTGTGAGGCATTGCCAAAGCAAGATAAGCCCATACTGTCATGCTGATGGTCATACAAGTATGGGATCCTCTGCCAGTACTGTACCAAGGTGCTGAACCTGATACACAAACCCAGCACCAAGTGTCTGCAGCTCCCCCTCCAGAATGGCATAACTTGACCTTGGGACACAGGTGGACAGTAGTCTCTCCTTTGATAATCACATCACCACAGTGGTCAGGAAATCCTTCTACGTGGCTCATCTCATCACAAAAGGATTCTCATCCAGAAAAAAAGAAGTCATTGTTCCCCTCTACTCATCACTCATTAGACCCATTATAGAGTACAACGACCCTTTTGGTATGTACCTCACAAGACATCTACAACAACTGGAAAGACCACAGAAATACCTCACAAAGAGGATTACTGGCCTCAAATAGATGCCCTATGCAGACCGTCTCAAAAAACTACAGCTTTACTCCATCGCATATCGCCTACTCAAGTGCGATCTCTGCCTAACATACAAAGCTATGTCAAACCCAGAGCTGTTGGACATGCTCCACTTAAAGAAATCCCAATCCCTCCGAGCTACACACTCTAGGGACCTAAACCTTGTCACCACAATAAACAGAACATGCTGGAGGGATAGATTCCTGTCCCAGAGACTTCCCATACTCTGGAACAGACTACCTATCTATGTCAGACAGAGCTCCTCATTAGCACTCTTCAAGAAAAATCTTGATGATTGGATGGGAAATGGGAAATTCACCCTAGGGATCACTTCTGTGGATCTGCTCGACGGGCACAGGAAAAGAATTTTCTTGGGTGGCGAAAGCCAGGGTACATTTTTTGGCTAGGCTTTTATGGGCCCTAGGGCCGATAGGTTCATAGGTGGGTACTAGGCTATGAACCTTGAATACGTATGCGTCTTCCCACAGTACTACACACAGCCAGGCACCTTTGTCCCCCAATACATCACTGTGAGCAAGAATGTTCACCTGATAGTACATGAGGGCAGAAAACATCACTGTGTATAACAGTGCATGTCTGAATATCTCTGCTAACAGCATTACCATGCAGCTGAAGCAGAACAGACACAATCACCTACAGTACACACTATCCCCTGCACAGTTTGTCCACATATTACCAAATGATAGACGGATACCCTGCAGAAACAGTATGCTACCTGTAGGTGTACAACACAAAGGTC
The DNA here is from genome assembly GCF_019279795.1 of Protopterus annectens. Lineage (NCBI taxonomy): Eukaryota > Metazoa > Chordata > Ceratodontiformes > Protopteridae > Protopterus > Protopterus annectens. Next base: position 111,020,030 of record NC_056726.1, on the reverse strand, counting down.
TGCACTGCAGTACAAACTACCTGTACTCTATCTACACATTCAGTACAGACGGGCATACTGGACATGCTCACACACTTAAACAAATGAAGGCCATGTCTGCAAACACCAGTGGACCGCACATATCTGGCAGTCGCAGATGTTAGTGCAGACACTCCTCAGTATGCACCACTCATGCTTTACACACACAGTGGATAGGAATACAAACATATATCTAAGGACAACACACAATAATAAGCCAAAGGTAGACGTACATAGATGTGTGGAGTAGGGTGACTGGGACAAGGAACCATCCAGGCCTGTCCCACCCAGCACACAGCCAAAGGGCCACAACCGCATGAGGTTCAGATGTCACTCACTGTAGATACTAGCCACCGGTATCTGTCAGCATTACAAGCTATGTGGTGCAAGTGCAAGCTGTGCAGCATGACTGTACAAGGAAGTAGTCATCTAGCAGCTGTATACACGTACCTCTGAAATATGACCCTGTGTGTGCCCGCATGTGGTGTGTCAACCTCTAGATGAATGGTTATGGCCCATGCGCACACCGTGCCCTCCCCATAGTCCTACTATGACAAGCCTGCTGAGGTCATCCACTGTAAAGTACACCTTTGGGGAAGTTGTAGCCCAGTAATCTCCGTGGCACGTCCTATAACTGCGTACTGCTGTAGTGTGATAAAATAGGTAGGAGTAGTAATCCCAGACTTGGCAATTGTGTGCGTGTCTGACTCTGTAGAGAGCAATGTTTTTAGGGTAGTTAAATCTCTACAAATCAAACGCTCTACATTGGTAAGGCTGCTGTTGTCATCCACCTAGAAATACACCTCTGGGAAGGTTGTAGCCCAGTAATCATCCCATAAATGCGTACTGCTGTAGTGCGATAAAACAGTTGGGTAGGAGTTCTAATCCCAGACTTGGCAATTGTGTTTGTGTGTGTAGAGAGCAATGCATTTTAGGTTAGTCACACTCAGCACAATTCAAATGACCTACTTTGGCAATCTTGCTGATGTCATTCACTGTGAAATGCACCTTTGGGGAAAGAGCACTCAAGCAATCCCTGTGGTGCGTCCTATAACAGCATCATGCTGTAGTGTGATACAGAACTCTGGTAGGGGTTCTATTCCCACACATGACAGTTGTGGATGTTTTGTGTGTGTTTCTAGGTCTGTGTAGGGAGCAATGCATTTTAGGCTAGTCACACTCAATATAGTTCAAATGGCCTATTTTGGTATTCCTGCTGTGAAGTACACCTTTGGGGAAGGAGTACTCCAGTAATCTCCGTGGCGTGTCCTATACCAGCGTAGTGCTGTAGTGTCATATATTAGTTAGGTAGAAGTTCTAATCCCAGACATGACCTTTGTGTGTGTGTTTGTCATTCGTATTCTGTGTGATTGTAACAATTCGAATCACTGTAGAGTGGGTTTTGCAAAATGCTTATATGGTGGGCCAAGTATATATTACAATGTCCACTTTTACTGGGATAACAGATGTGAAATAGCCTAGAGGCTGGGGTGCATATCCATACCCCTAAATGTGACTTCAATGCCAGCTGAACAATGTTAGCAACCCTTATTACCCAGGGAACACTCTCAACCCATGTCTCATGCACACACTTGACTAGGCAACAGCAGCTATGTTGGTAGTACCCTGCATATTGCCCACTGATAGTAACCATGGTGTGATTGCAGTGGGTTACAGAGGGCATGGCACCCTGTCCATCAGTCCAATAAGCATGTACATGCTGACAGTGCATCTCCCCGGGTTCCCCACTAGACACCTGCAACACCTGTGGTGCCATCACGTGACCCACAAAGGACATACCATGCCTGAAACACAAGCCCTGTATGGACCGATGCCACTGACACCAGGGAATACCGGTATCATGCTATCAATGTAGGTGCAGGGTCAACCAGCTGGACAGCAACAGTTACTGCCACATGAGGCCAGGACTGGCACATCTGATGATAATCTGTGGTTGTAACATGGGCTAGACACCCCAGGTACAGTTCCACATGTCACTGTACATGCATGTGGGAGGTGTGCACATCCCAGACACTGTCCATATGGACTAAAGAACACATACATGGCAAACCATTCACAGCATTGGCCACACACAGTAGTCACCCAGGTGACTGGATGGTGAATACAATACCCACCTGTGTGGGCAACTCCAGACACTACACCCCTGAGCCACAATGCAGACCATTGTCATGTGGCCTGATGCCAAGCTATACCCATCACCTACCCTTGTATAGCCATCTGGCACCGTCAACTACAACACACCTGTGAAGCAGTGCACCCATGCATGTCAGTACTGGTACCCGTATCTGTGTGTGTGGTGTATGATGCATATGATTACATTCACACTCACTACAACCCCCATTAGCATACTAAGGCATGCTGTCTGATGTCAGACACCTCCACATACCCTTTGCACATATAACATCGGTTTGACCCCTGTGGTGCATGTGATACCTTCACAGTACTGTGTTTGGCAATCCCACTAGTGATGAGTTATATTCCTGGCCCTGCCAAGTGTGGCAGTGTGTACACGTCCCTGTGAGAGTGTGGCTGTGTTGACGCTGACACATGTTTATGCAGACAGGCACGTGTACTACACCTACCACATAGCCACCATATCCCTGTTGCAGATGTCACTCACATTCAAATATATGTTCTGAGGGCTCCCCAACATGTAACCTATGTGGCGCATCCAATAACTGCTTGGACATGTGATAGCACTACGTAGTCGTCAGAGGTTTGATACCCTGTACTGGCAGGTGTGTGACACAAACGTGCTTAAGTTTTACTCTCCCACCCCTCCCTGGCTGCCCCTCTCACTCCCTCTCTGGTGGATGTGGAGACTTACACCTGCTTTGCTTAGGCAGCAGCATTTTAAATGATGCTGAAGATCAGCTGATGTCCTCTGCACGAATTGCAGCCCTCCTCTAGCTGATTGCATGTGAAACAGCTGTGGTAGCATTCCCGTAGCCAATTGCATGGAAACACACCAATATCTAGGAACATCATGTTGGTATTGGGCCTTTCATTCACTGTGAGCAGGAACTCGATCTGTTGTTTGGCAAACAGCATCTCAGATGAATTGGGGTTTACTTCTAACAACATACACTGTGGAAACAAGCTAACACACAGGAGGGGGATGTGCCTGACCTGACTACAGACTACATGATGCTATACTGCATTTGGAGTAATGTTTTAACAGGGTGTGTGTGGATATGGCTGTCCTACATGTTCTCATACCTGCCATGTCAGTGCTATGTTTATGAGGGAACACCCATCTGTAGGGCCATCTGCAGACTGGCCAGTGTGTGGTGCCTTATGTTACAGGTGTTACCCACAGAGCACCTATCTATGAACTGCATAAGGTAGTTTGAGGATTGCAGTCTGTAGATGGTGACAGCCGTGAGAGTTACTGACTTCATATCCCTCATAAGACATATGGTGCAACAAACCCTGTTACAACAGTAAATGTATGAGGTTATCACAGTAACATGTCAATATTGGCCCTGTGTATGTGCCTTCAGCTGCATCCCTGTCAACCTTTGTACATATGTCATGCAGTAAGGGGTGCATATGTACTGTACACCATAATTGGTGACATCATATCTGATAACAAGCCAGTGAGATATCAGACTGCTACACATGTAATGTATAGTAGGGGTTATATTTGATGACATAACCTGGACATTCTGTGGTTGTGTGTAATATGTACCATGGCCTGTGCACAGACTGTGATAGATGTCATTGTTTTTGGTTTTGTTCTATCTGATGTTACATGCTGCTCCACTGTGTTACCCTATCGGCTTACATGTTTTTGTAGGGCCATACACGGACATGTCCCATACCACAGACAGGCAGCGGACCACACTGTGTAGCGGCCCAGTATATTTAGGGTTAGTGTGTGAGTGGCACATATGAGGTTGGTGTTGAACAGATAGTCCATATACTGTAATAATACGCTAGCATGCCATATGTAGCTGTGGCTGTGTTCACATTGGTTGTGGTGATGCACTTTCACACAGGTGTATGTTATTCTGTGCTGTTGCATGCCTGTAGAGCCTGCTATATATGCAGGTACATTTGCATTCCCCCATAGGAAATGTAGGCCAGTGTTGAGCTGGTCTGCCTGTAGCCTGCACAGTGCTTTGTTACATGCCTAGCAGCTTAGTGTACTTACCCAGTTAGATGTAATGTCCAGATACTTGCCAGATGTACTGCTGCCGGGCCACCATAACAGTCATGTATGTCAGACAGAGCAGTGGGATGCTGTACAGATGTATGTCAATATCTAGTGGATGGTATGTGGCCATGGCACCTCCTTACCAACGGTGGTTATGTGGCAGGACAGACAGGGATGCGTGAATGCATAACCTATGGAGGCACATGTATACCAGTAGTTACTTGTTATACCCAACTACATAGCTGTTAACATCCACATTGTCAGGATTGGTCCACATGTCTTGCACTAAGGGGTTGTGTGTATACCTCTGGACTGTCCAGAGTTTGTCAGACTATCCACATATATTGGCCATTATCTTTGCTGTAGTCCACAAGAGCATTACGTGCTAGCAGTGGTACTGTACTATGATGTCCTTAGGATGTCTGTCAGTAGCCAATGGCACACATGTTAGAAGCAGATGTGACCTCCCGCACACACCATGTCTATGAAGACAATCCCTATTATAGTAGCAATAATCTACAAATATACTTGCTATACATACCTGACATCCCCTTGCACTACAAAGTTAGGACTACAGGGGCTGCTGGGATAGGGCTACACTCCATGTTCAGAACATATGCTGATGATATATATACATATACTTATCCAGATATCTGTATAGACATACACATGTACATATAGACATACATAGATATACAAATAAACCCCCAGATATATACATATACAGAGCAATGTATGTCTACACATATTCAGATAGAGATACATATGCACATATATGTATGTATATCTACATATATATTGACAGTAGTAGGTATATCGGAATAGATATGTATGCACATATAGTTACTGATATCTACATATATACCAACATAACTAGGCATATCTGTACACATAAGATGTGCATATATATATATATATATATATATATATATATATATATATATATATATATATAGAGTTATATATACGTATATCTATATATACATATATGTATATGGGAGTGCTACAGAATCTTGAAACCCCAAAGTCCTGAAGACCATCAGGGGTGAGCTGCGTTAAGCTATGTGGATGTACATTACCGTACAATCCACCTTGGTTAAATGCAGGCCTACTGCCACCTGCCATACAGACTGTTCTGTTTGTCAGTGTGCTTGTGATGATGTCATTTGAGCCTTGTTATGTAACAGTTACATCCCATTGTGTCAACTGAGGTCTTTGCCCCCTAGGGATTGTCTACAGAGTGTAGATAGAGGCTGCTGAACTATACATCTGCATTACTTACTGTTGATTGTTTGGTATCCTGTGACCCAGTCTGTTATTACTATTGTACTACTTGATGACCTTGGCCTGGACAGCAAAATTTAACTTTTCCAGACTACTGTATTAGTATAACTGTTTCACAGTTGCATTACTCAGTTTATATGGATGTCCGTGTCTAAACAGGTATACGGCATGGCATATACAACTGTAGCAGTACACAAATAAAGCTTTCCCATTTAGGCACACCTGTGTATGGTGTTATATCCTTTGATTTCTCTGTTGGTATATGTTGCAGGCAATGAATGTCATTTGTATGGGTGGCTCATACAGTCTCCAGTTGGTAAGGTGGTAACTGTAGGAATAGTGGCTGTTCAATGTTGTGTGCACGTACTACATATGTAACTTACTATACATATCTCTGCATGTGTATTTGTAGTTACATATATATATATATATATATATATATATATATATATATATCTATATATATAATCTATATATATATATATCTATATATGCTGCACCTCAGAAAATCCAAATCCCATCGAGCTACGCGCTCGAGAAACTTGAACCTCAGCACTGAAATAAATAGGACATGCTGGAGGGACAGATTCATAACCCAGAGGCTCCCTTCACTCTGGAATAAAATCCCAGTCCAGGTTAGGCAGAGTCCCACATTGACTCTCTTCAAGAGGAATCTTGATGAGTGGATGGGAGATCGTAGGTTTACCCTGGGTATCACTTCTGTGTCACTGTTAGACGGAGGCACAGTATACTAACCTCAAAAAAAGGCATAGCAAAATAAATTTAAAATGGGTGGCGAAAGCCAAACACACTCTGGCTAGGCTTATAAATGCCCTAGGGCAGATAGCCTAGTATGAACCTATGAACCTAAGAGGTGTTAAAGAAAATGGAGGATAAAGCAAAATCAATGCAGACAGTAAAGGATTTCTTATAGGTTCAGCCACCCTGATTTAGCAGGAACTGGCCTTCAAAAAATTGGTCCTTTCCAGTGTCAGGCAGACCACAAAGAGGCAGATACAGACACCCAAGAGGCAGATCTCAGCCCCAAGGCTCATAGGGTGCTTCAGCCCCCAAAGGCGGAGAAGACAAATCACAACCTTATAGGAAACCGTCCCAATGACTTTCCTCTACCTATGCCAAGCACTTACCTTTTGGCAGCACCCTTAGGGGGAAAACTAGCACTTTTCTCACAAAATTGGCACACGATCACCCAGGACAAATGGGTACTAAATATTGTTTCTTAGGGTTACAGGTTCCACTTTCACACCCTACCAAGGCCAAAAGGTATGCCAGACCTGCCACGCAATCAATGGGCAGAGGCACAAAGACAAATTTCTGCTCTCATGGACATGAGGGCTCTTCAAAAAGTACCACAGGAAGAGCAGGGGCAAGGATTTTGCTCAAGACTTTTCTTGGTACCCAGAAAGGACAACTCTTGGAGACTAATACTGGACCTGTCTACATTAAATACTTTCCTGGACGTTCCAAAATTCAGAATGTTGACACTGCAGCAACTTCTACTCATGCTGGGCAAGAAGGCTTGGCTAGTTACTTTGGACCTCAAAGAGGCATACCTCCATGTCCCAATCAGACAAACTTGCAGAAGATACCTCAGATTTATAGCTGGTTCAATGCATTACCAATTTTCTGCATTGCCCTTTGGCTTATCTACTGCGCCCAGGGTCTTCAGAAAATGCCTGGCACCAGTAATTGCTTTTTGTAGGCAAAAGGAATCCAAATATATCCCTACTTGGACGACTGCCTTATTCAAGCAGAGAGCAAGGACATTCTTCTAAAGCATCTGGCATTTGTAAAAAGATAACTAATTTGCCTAGGGTACACAGTAAACGAAAAGAAATCAAAACTAGTACCCTCTCAAGAGATAATATTCCTGGGTGCAAGCTTAAATACAACTGCCCAGATGGCTTATCTCACGCCAGACAAGCAAAGGCAACTGACTCATTACTTTCAAATGATGGCAACAAAGACCCAGCTACCTGCAAGAAAAATTCTGCAGGCTTTGGGCTTCATGGCATCCTGCATCCTGCTAATTACATATGCAAGACTGCATATGAGGAAACTACAATGGTATCTAAAAAGTGTTTGGACTCAACACTGCCACAGCCTGGAAACAATAATAACTCTTATTCCCTGCCTGCAACAAGAGTTTCGATGGTGGGCACTGGCCTGTCACCACAACATGGGACAGCCATTCACTTTACCCACAGCCAGGCAGACACTACAACAGATGCATCGGATTATGCCTGGGGGGCACACACGGCAGGAAAATGTATTCAGGGCACATGGCCCGCGGACCAAATGCATCTTCATATCAATCAAAAAGAGATGCTAGCTGTACAGAATGCCCTGACAGCCTTCAAGGATCTACTACATCCAGGACAACTATTGCTAAAGACGGACAATACTACAGTTATGTGGTACATAAACAAGCAAGGGGGCACTCATTCCTACCCCCTCTGCAGGCAAGCCATGACTTTGTGGAACACAGCACTGACCTATCAAGTACATCTGCAGGCACAATTCCTGCCAGGAAAGAAAAATACTCTGACGAACTAAGCAGAAACCTCATGGACCCTCACGAGTGGAAACTAGATCCACAGGTCTTCAGCATGATAACAAGGAAATGGGGATGCCCAGACATAGATCTTTTTGCCTCCCCTCACAACTGCCAACTACAGAGATTCTGCACAAGAACTTATCACTCACAAGCATGGAAAGTGGCTGCTCTATCATTCAGCTGGAAAACCCTAACAGTTTATGCCTTTCCACTACTGCCTCTCCTTCCCAAGGTACTCCTAGAAGTCAGACAAGAGAAGCCAAACATGATTCTGATTGCCCCAGACTGGCCATGCCAGCACTGGTACCCAATCCTAAAGAGCTTGTCTAAAGGCCCAGCCTGGACTTTACCTCAAATTCCTTATCTTCTGACTCAACAAAACAATCAGATCCTGCACAGCCAACTCAGGACCTTAAATCTGGCTGCATGGCAAATAATATAGCCACTCAGAACACACCTCTCTCTAAAGCTGTTATGGATGTCATTTTGGAAGCCAGGAGGCCCAGCACCAGGAAATCTTATGCAGAAAAATGGAAGAGATTCTGTGCTTGGAACCAGGCACAAGGACTTGAACCACTTGTTCCAAATATTCCTCAGATTTTACAATACCTAACTGAGATGCTGGACAAAGGCCCATCTTTCTCATCAATTAAAATCCATGCCTCTGCCATTTCAGCTCATTACAATTCAGAACCACCTATTTTCTCACATCCACTGCTAACAGTACCTCAGAGGGGCAAAAAACATAAGACCCCCAAGGAGAGCACCGATACCTACATGGGACCTCAACTTTGTCTTGGAAAAGCTCACACTGCCTCCTTTTGAGCCAGCCAATACAGCTGATATAAAATTCTTATAATGGAAAACTGCTCTGCTCCTAGCAATAACTTCAGCAAGAAGAGTCTGAGTTACAGGCTTTAATGGCAGTGGAACCTTTTATCATTTTTCATCCTGACAGGGTTTCTCTAAGGACAAACCCAACATTTATGCCAAAGGTAGTATCCAGTGTGGCTCTTAACCAAACCATTCATTTGCCAACATTTTATCCAAATCCCCAGAATAAAGGGGAAAGACTTCTGCACTCATTGGTCATACACAGGCAGCTACGCTTCTACTTGGACAAAACAAAAGCTTTCAGAAAAACTGAGCAACTGTTTGTAGCATATGCTGCAGGATCACAAGGAAAGGCCATCTCAAAGCAGACTATTTCAAAATGGATAGGACACTGCATTCATTTCTGCTATGTACAGCATGGCAAGTCAGTGTCTAAGAATATTAGGCCACATTCAGCAGCCTTTCTCAGAGGAGCACCAACCAAGGAAATTTTGGAGGCTGCAACTTGGAGTTCAGTGCACACTTTTATCAAGCATGATCACTTACCTGTTTACTCTAAATCCAGAGCAGGCTTTGCCACTGCATTTCTGCAGGGCCTCATAGCCACTCCTAAGCCTATTTAGACCCAGCCGCCCTACCTCAGCTTTGGGATTCAACCCAAGTGTAATGACTGCAACAGTGAAACACGATGAACATTGTACAGTTGTGTACCTACCATAAATGTAGATGTTAGTGTATTCACTGTTGCTGTCCAGGTTACCCACCCTCCATACCCCTTTCTTTGCTGGGACTTATCTATGCTTCTCTATCCTATACAATTTATGTGGTGTATTTGCTTGTAGGTGAAGGTATTGATTTTATTTTACTGTATGTTTTTATAAGGATTATGTTATGCCTACCTTATTGGGGGCACCTGACATCTGGGACAAGAACAACTGAAGAAAATGGCGTCGGCTGCATCTTGTATACCCCTGGCGCATTGACGTCAGGGAAGAGGTGACAGCAACTGACGCCGGACCAGGACTTTGGAATTCAGGCCAACTGCGGGTAGCCTGCCAGCAGGATAACCCAAGTGTAATGACTGCAACAGTGAATACACTCGAACATCTACATTTGTGGTAGGTACACAACTGTACTTTCTTCATTGCGGGGGCATGTATATTCTGAGAGCTCTGCTCTCAGACACGCCCCCTGCACTCTTACATGCTCTGTGTAAGACTAGGAGCTCAGGCAGCGTGTCTCATTACTATAAGTGGCGCGCTGCCGTCCTGCACCTAAACGGCTGCCTCCATGCAGGACTAAGCTAGTCCTGCATGGAGGAATAGTAAATCTGGGGTCATGTCTGTGATATACCTAGGAGAGCTGATACTAATGCATTAGCAAAACACATAATAGAAACAGATATATCACAAAATGTTAAGTTTATGGTTATTGAATTGCTACATTTAGGTAACGGGGGGAGGGTTCTGCTAGAAATAAGGTTGAGATAAAAGAATTAGAATGGATCATTTGGATGCGTGCTACAATGGAAAAGGGACTGAATTGACAAGATGTCTCTCAAACCTGTACTAAGTAATAGACCTTTAATTAGGTGAATGTGTTTTTATATATGGAATTTTTAAATGCTTTTACAATGCTATACTGCCCTTTAAGCAGTGGTGATTGAATAATTGAATTATTATGTAATCAATTGAAATGTGAATACCATTGGATAGGATGTATTTAAAAGCCAATGCATGATTTTATTCATTGTCTGATGAAACAGCTTTGGCTGTGAATGCGCTCACCTCTTATTTGTTTGTGAATAAAGTTTTTCGCTTTTATCTGCCATGGTTTGGTGCCTGCCAGTTTTTTACTTTAGAGAAACTCTCCCAATTGGGAATCAAGTCCTACATTACCAGATGTTAGTAAAATAACAATCCCTGTCAGCTGCTAAAGGTCTTTAAGCCAGTAAAATAATCAACTATAATCAATCAATGATCAAGCAGACAACAGTTAAATGGATTGCAGAATTAAGAGCAGATCGCCCACGTGGTTTAAATGCTATTATCTCTTTGCAACCAATTCTTAAGGAGCAGTGGCTCCTGAGATGAAAATGATTGGTTGCCAAATTAGGCAGTGTTATCTGCTTGATCATAGGTTGGATTCAAGGAGGCAGCTGCCCTATGGATGAGAATTGATTGGAATGTTGACTGTGATAATAAGGAAATGAGAGATTTGCATTCTATGGATTTAAGGAAAGCCAGAAGGTTGAAAGCTGTTATCCTGAATCTTTGGACTGACTTTTTGTCTTTAGTATTTACTTTATCGATTTTTTTCTTTACTTTTAATAAATAGTTTTCTGTGGTGGTTGAGCCGGTTGTTTATTTTCTTCTTTCTACAATTACCAAACGGACAACCAGCTGGCTCACCAACAGGACACATACTGTCAAAGTGGATGACTTCAACGCTAGTGAAATACCACTCACCAGTGGCATACTGCAGGGTTCTGTGCTGGACCCCTTATTGTTCAGAATTTTTTTCTCAAAATTCCAGGCAAGCTTGAACGGCCTGTGGCTGATTGAGTTTGGTGACTATTGCAAATTGAGAGCAATGATTGAGTCCCCCAAAAATGTTAATATACTGCAGACAAGGTTTATGCAGACAAATGATTGGTGCCAAAGCCACAGATTAAAGCTAAAGCAAAAAAAAATGCATTATTCCCTTTGGGAAAGCCAACATCCCTGCTAATTGCATTATAGACAGCACCCCCCCATGCATAAACCCAATGGTACATGATCTGGGTACTGAGGTTGATAGCAACCTGAACTTTAACCACCACGTATCCACAGCAGTAAGAAAACCTTCTGTGTGGCACATTTTATAAGTAAAGGCATTGCATCTAGATCTAAGGATGTTATAATTCCATTATACATGGCTCTCATCACACTAATTCTTGAGTACAATTCTCCCTTTTGCGTGTACCTCACCAGACACCTGCAACAACTGGAGAGACCACAGAAGTTCCTCACCAGGAAATTGCAGGGTACACAAAACAGGTCTTGCATGGAAAGACTGAAAGCCCTGTCACTGTATTCTGTAGCCTGGCTTACAGGGCAGTCTCTGACCTGGCCCTGATTGAAATGCTACACATTTGTAAATCAAACTGCATGAGGGTCACTTGCTTCAGGGATGTTTACCTAGCCTCTGATATGAACAGTTCATGCTGGGGGGATAAATACATCTCCCAGAGACTGCCAGTTCTGTGGAACAAGCTTCCAATTTATGTGAAACAGAGAACCTCCCTGACCTTCTTCAAATGCAGCCTGGATCAATGGATGGGTGACTGCAAATCCACTCCTGGGCTGTCGCTCATGTCCCTCCTGGAGAGAGGAAGCCATTCTTAACTACCATAGACCCTTACCTTTGTGATCTTCACTCGGCCATTAAACTAGTAACCTTATATGAGCCTAGAAACCTATGCACCTATTCCTCTCAGTCTCACTCAATGGCTGACATTCCAAAGAAAAGCTGATAAGCAGTTTAGGGGTCTCTTCAGATTATAAATGTCTTTATTGTTAACTGTCAGCTGGTCTTGCTGCAGTAACACCAGCAGCAACAGCTAACAGGCAATCTTTGGCTTCCTCTAACCAAGTACCCTCTGATAAGATGGGCAAGAGGCCATTTTCTTCCACTATGTTAGCCTTTAGGGTATTGAATTATTAGGGCTATGTTTATGTTTTAGTTTGGAAGAATGTGCTGCTTCATTGTCCCCAGAAGATTGTTCATATTTAAGTCATATTGCTGCTAACATGTTTCAAGTTTCTAAGCATGCTGTGAGAAGTGTGTATGATTGTCTTGACACTGTGTCTAGAACAACTTCTTCTTCTGTAATGTTGACAAGATTTCTTTGGTTTTATAATCAGAATTTTTCTGATTATTTGAAATGTGAAATGATGAAGTCCTCATTTAGCCCATTTCTGGTATTTGGGCCTGCAACTACACAGATCCTGAAACCATGGGGTGACCAAAGTAAATGGAATCTGTTAAGATATTCTACCCTAACAAGGCCACTTTTTAGTCATGTAGAGGGCAGAACAAACGGAAATCCAAGCCTAATAGCAAGCAGGCCTCCAAAATAAAATAGCAGGAGGGACAGCTCTTCTAAACTAAATAAAATAAATAACTTTTCATGAGTCAAGCTAATGATTGACTATGTGGGAATCTTATCACCTTACCCCCTCCTCCTTCTCTAGTTTCCCTATCTCTGTCACACTGACTGACCCTCAACCCTTTAGTTTGGGGTCAGACTGTTTCAGACAAATTGCTGTTGAAGGTGATTCAAGAAGGATTCACTTGGCAGTGGGTGGACTCACAGAACTAGTACCTGCAAATCACATGGGCAAAGGTTTGTATTCCAGGATATTTTTTGTTACCAGAGGAGATGTACGCATGGAGACCTGTGTTAGATTTGTCTTCTCTCAACCTTTATGTGAAATTTTCAAAATTCGAGATGTTGACTGGTACAGTCAGTGTTTGCACTGCTTCCAGACTTTTGTCTTATGGTAATACTGGATCTCAAAGATGCTTACTATTAAATACCAGTTGTTGTAAGGTTCAGGAAATTTCTAAGATTTGCTGCATCTGGATCACATTTTCAGTACTCTGCAGCACCTCAAATGCTCACAAAGTGTCTGGCCCCAGTAGTGTCTCACTGCAGATCAAAAAGCATCTACTTTTTTCCTTGTTTAGTTTTTTTCTGTAGAGTCTTCTCCCAGATGTTCAGATGCCTTCACAAAAGTGTTCAACCTCCTGTCATATCTGGGATTTCACTTGAACTTACAAAAGTCTTGTCTCGGACACACTCTCAAATTTTTTTTTTGGAGAGGGGGGTTGTCTAATAGATACAGTCAAACAAAAGGCCAAGGCTTTCCTAACAAAAGAAAATGTAGTAACTTACCAGCAGATTTTTTGAGTTTTTCTCAACATCTTCATGCTCCTGTAAGAGAATTTCTCAGGATTCTAGGCTTCATGGCATCTATTATCCTCATGATAGCACTTGCCAGATTACACATGAGAAAAATCTAGTGATACTTTAAAAAAAAAAAAAAAATCGTGGACATAGCACCTACACCCCTTTGGCTTTCATATTCTTGTGCTGGGGTTTGTAAGGTGGGAAGTGCAATGGCGGAAGTATCAAGTGGGTCTCAATTTAGGGCTCCTTCTCTCTTTCAACCCCAGTTCAATCTGTCCAGGCAGGCACTTCAGATTATGTTTGGGATACAGTTTCCATAAGAGCAAAAGTGCAAGATCTGTTAAACTCTTCAGACAGACTAAAGCACATAAACATCAAAGAAATGCTAGTAGTGATTTATGCTTTTACATCCCTACACCATCTATGTGCTCTGGGCCATTTACAGTGGTTACAGACACCACCACAGATGTCCTTCATGGATGCATCTGCAGTCATAACAAGTGGGTTGTCCTGTCGTCAGGCAGCCCCTGCCGCCGGGATTCCAAAAAGTCTGTCCGGCGGCCGATGATGTCCGCTCCCTCCTCCCGTCATCTCTACTGTGGTAAAACCGGGTAAAAAAGCATCCAGCGGCATTTTCTTCCTCAGTTCGCGGCGCCAGCAGCAAGCTGTTCAGAAGCCGCAAGATTCGGGATCAGAGATTACAGCCAACCGAATACTACTTCGAGACTTAGAAAAGCTAAGTACCCGTTGAGCCCGTTTTCTTACCCTTCTTACCTCAGCCGAAGTCAGAAACCTTAACACCTGTTTAACCTGGATAAGGATATGAAATGCCTCATCTGCCTTTCATTAGCCCAGCCCACGACGTAGCAGCCTGTTCAGGCCCTCTTCTGGTTCTCAAATGCTTTCTTTGGCAGAAATTTTAATTTTTTTCATTAGAGAGGATCTCAATCTCACCCAGACAGGGCCTCTCAGCCCCCAGAGAAGACCTGGACAGAGCCCTGAGCCAGTGTCTTCTGATGATTTGATGAATGAAATCATCATAACTGGCGACACGAACTCATTTTCGGCAGCCATGACATTTGAGCAGATACTGGCACAAGACATGCGGCTGGGAAATAAACATGCTATCCGGGGAAGCTGGTAAAGAGATTCCTAAGATGCCCTAGCTATGGACCAAAGACAAAGTGCCCAGCAGGTACCTGGTGAGCAAGTTATGAAAGAAATGGATAAATGGAAAAAAATTTAAAAAAAAACTGTTAAAGATTTCCCAAGAATTCCAAGGAACAAGGTTTAAGCAGGGAACTGGCCCTGCAAAATTGGTCCTTTTCCAAACTCTGCAAAATTTCAAAGGGGCAGAGAATAGGACTTCCAGAGGGAGCCACAATCAGGGCAATTGGCGAGGGCGACAGTGGCACACAAACACAGCCACACTTGACATCAGGCCCAGCAGCAGCACCTTATCATCCAGTGAAGCCTACCTAAAATCCAAATCAAGCCCCTACAGGCGCAGCTAAAGCTGGGGGAAGAAGTTACAAAGACAAGTGGAAAAGTTGACACACCCTTTGAACCAGCAGCAACAGCAGACCCCACCTGCAATGGATGGAAAACTGCTCTGCGCTGCTTTCTTCAGCAAGCAAGCACTTCCAGAGGGTCAGGATGGCACCAGCAGTACAGGCTTTCTTCGGTTCCACCAAGATAATCTTCCATAGAGTCCTACCTACACCTTGCCCTAAGGTGGTATCCAGAGTATCTTTTGAGCAATCAGGTCCACCTCCCTTCCCTTCTACACCCACGCCACAAAACAGAGGGGCAAGACTTGGATGTACATGAACCATGCATACACTACTTGGACAGAACAAAACGCACAAAAAAAATAAGAAAGAAAACCTATGCAGCTTTTTGACCAACAAGCTATAGGAAGGGAGACCAAGCTAAATGGATAACAGACAACTCAAATGGATAGAAATAGCATAATGACACTGTTACTCCACAGAACATAAAACAACTTCCACTACAATTCCACACAGCAGAAGAAGCAATATTACCAGGCCACAGCCAACTTGATTATTAGAAACTACTTGGACCTCAAGTGCATACATTATGGTGCATACTAATTGTAAGCATTATAATTTGCTGCATATATTTGCCACTGCTGTTTTGCATCCCAGCTTAGGGCAGGGAACTGCTGTACTATCTAAATCTCTAGTTGGCTACCTTCTACCTACACTTGTATTTTGGCTCTATGCCCTTCTTATGACTGCATAGTATCCATGAAGGACATAGTACAGTTTAGTACCATAGGAACTGGATGGCAACTGGATGGCATCTGCAGTCAGCCTAGGCATCTCCTTCCCTCTCCTTCCTCTTACCCTCCTCTCCTAGGCTGTTACCCTCCCTTTAGCTAGTATTTGTTTGTTTATTTGTATGGTGTATTGTATTGTTATGTGTATGTTATCTATTTGGAAACATTGGCAGTTATGTGGCATCTCAACAAATGGGGGGGGGGGGTTAAGGTGTCATACCCTCTTTGCCAGTATTGATTGGGAATTGGCTGTTCAACAGGCCTCCTGCATTCTGTCAGTGTGAAAATATAGTGGCAACCAGACTCAGCAGATCCTGAACAGACCACCAAGAGTGTAAGCACAATACAGTCATGTTCCATGACTTGATACAGATGTAGAGGATGCCTCAAGTGGATCTGTTTGCCTCCTTACAAGACAGACAGAACAATTCTGTTA